>NC_041332.1:20463044-20693044 GCF_004354835.1 Perca flavescens
CAGAGCAGACAGCATGAGGGGAGTCTGTCTGGAGGAGCAACTAGAGGCAACATTGAGGCAGAGAGAAAAAGGAAACATACAGGGAATAGAAAGCAGTGTAAGATGTGTAGAGTGATGTAAGGACAGGGGGATTCAGTTCTTCACCAGGCACAATTATAAGGCTGCTACGGGAGAAAAAATAAAACCAATGTGGAGAATATAGTTTTGTCCAAATTTGCTTTGAGGTGAGTAAAAGCAGAATATTAGAGACAAATGGGAGATGGCAAACAAAGAGCTGCATTAGACTGACTGACCGTTTTATGCATTAACCCTCAAAATTAATGTGCACTTTCCTATTTTACTGAGCTCACACCTCGGAGAGTGTAACAGGAATAATGAGTATTGTAAATAAACGGCAACATAGGTTAATGCAGTATAATGAGTGTCAACATGAGAAACCTGGGTGAACTGAATGTACTGGAACAGACAATGATTGCCCTCTAGTGGTTACTGTGTTTTCAATATATTCATTTTTAGAAATCCACATGCCATAACTTCCTGTAGTAGATTTATTTTTGTGCCACAGTGGAAAAAATTAATATGTTAAAGGTTTAGAGCACAAATCTGCAGTGTTGTGAGTTGTTGCTCCTTTTTTGTTTCAGACCAGGATGCCTTAATTTGGAGTTTCCAAATAACAAACACACATAGTTACAGACATTTATGCATGAAATTAAGTTGTCCTGTCATCTCTATCTTCCTCCAGTCTGAGGCCTCTGGATGTGGAGTTCATGAGGCGTCTCAGTAAAGTGGTCAACATCGTCCCCGTCATTGCCAAGGCCGACACACTCACCCTAGAGGAGAGGGACTACTTTAAACAGACGGTGAGAGGAGTGTGTGTGTTTGGATGAGAGAGTTGCTTTGACAAGTGTCAGAAAATATTTTGTGTGCGTGTGAGGCTGGTTTTCACATTTGGTTAATCTGACCCACCCATCACACCTGCAATAACCTGTAGCAGGTCTTTAAGCTTAAAATAAACGGTTGAGTAAACAGTCGGCGGATTCCCCTCACAAACACGTGTATGCATATTCACATTCACAGGTTGGTAACATATGAAGAGCTGCCAGGCACCACAAACAAAAGCCATCTGGGCAAACCCACATTGTACCTATCCTGGGGAATACTGTATTATCTCTATAACTGTAACACTTTGAAAATCATGCTCAGTCCAGACGGAAACATTTAAGAACTCTTTATTTGAAGCATTTATTTACTGAGCGGTGTTCCACAACTCTTAAGTCTGGCTCTTTTTTAGATGGGGGACTTCTGCCCAGTTGCCAAGCGAGCAGGCAGGCCCTTCATTACCAGTGAATTACTGGGTGATCGTACGAGTCAGCACGTTCAGAGAGGGCACCACTGTGTGATGCATAATGAAAAAAACGCGACCTCTCTTTAACGTAACCAGAATTAAAGGAAAGAAAGTAGCATTTTTGTGAACAATGAATATTCATCAGTTTCTACAAGTAATCCAAGTTAATTTCCCTGTTTTTGATACTTTATGTGATAGTCAAAGCTCTTTACAGTTTGCTCATCTTTAGGTGCTGCTCTTGTTTCTAGCCATGCTAGCGGCCATTCAACAACTATTGCATGGTTAAGCACAAACTTTTGTACAGACAGTCATGGTTCCCAGGCAATATCTCCTAATGAGTTTGGTGATCCCTAGATTTTCCACTAGCACCACCATGAGGTTCACATTTTAGTTTTTTATTGAAATGTCTCGACCGCTGTTAGATGATGTGTTGTAAAATTTGGTACAGATATCCATGGTGGCCAGAGAATGAATCCTAATGACTCTGTAGATCCCTTGACTTTGGTTTATGATTTAATACTATCAGCCTTAGCTGTATTTTGTGATTAGTGCTAATTAGCAAATCTTAGCATGTTAACACAATAAACTAAGATGGTGAACACATAAACATTATACCTGCTTAACTGAGCATGTTAGCATCAGAATCAGCTGGCCAAGTAAGTGTTAACGCATACAGGGAATTTGACTCCGGCTTGACTCTAGCATGCTGACGTTAGCATTTAGCTCAAAGCATTTCTGTGCCTAAGTACAGCCTCACAGAGCAGCTAGCATGGCTGTAGACTAGTTTTGTATCAGTATATCCTTAACCTTACACTTTTTAAATCACAAGAGCTGGTACAAAACTACATGATCAGCAAATCTACAGACTAAACATTGGAAAGATATCAAAGGTTTAATTTAACCTGTAGATTTTAAGCAATTGTTCCTCTTGGGGGTTATTTTGCTTTTACTTGGTATGTTATAGTAGTCTCATTCATAGAAAACTAACACTCAATGAGACTCCCCAGACAGATAATCCACCACTGTAACATCTTAGCCGTCAACCTCCTTATCAAGGCTTCCCCTGCAACAACAGATTCTCGCTCCACCTGGCTTGAGTCTTTAACGGTCTCCTCAGTGTGTTTCTGATGGATAATTCTCAATCCACAGGAGGCAGACAGCCACCTGCCTTCCTCCATCATTTCTTTTATCTTTCCAGTTCTCCTTCCAAGACTACAGACTTCCCTAAAAGCTTTATTCATTTTAGAGATGCACGATAGGAGTCTAGGCTACCATTTTCCCCATGATGTCTATAACACCGTCCAATAAAAACAAAGCAGGGATTGGACCAGGCCCTAGCAGAGAATGGAAGCCGTAGGGCTTGTAGCTGAATTGTTTTGGTTGGCTGCATATGCTCTATATGACCGTGAAGATTATTGACTAAAAGCCTCTCGTGCCAATTGTTGTTGTTTTTACTTTCCCTGCAGCAACTTACAAGAGAATAAGAGGGTTTTTTCTATTAAATGTGCAGCCTCTGTGTCCAGCTGTGAGTGTCTGTTTGTAATGCCTGTAATTGAGAGTTCATTTTTTGTAAAATTTTACTTTTTTTGCATCCTATAACCTGAGAAAGCTTCAAAGCATAAATAATGAAATGTTTGATCAAGGACCAAGTGGAAATTGTCATTCATTAAAAGGACATTTTCTCATTATAAAGACATAAAGAACAGGGGAGGCCATTTTATAAGTCATACCTCTGTCTGGATTTTTTCCTAAGAGCGGTTAACCTCAATGTTAACTCCTCAGTGTCAGGGAATAAAGAACCATTTAATGTCAACACCAGCCAGTATAACAAAACCAAGTGTTTATTTATGTCCTCTAGTGGGTCAGAGCAGCTTTAATTTAAGTCTCCGAAACCAGACTTAAATACCTGTATGTAAACAGGATTCAGTCCAAGCATCAAGTGGTTTTTGCATGTTATGGTCACTGTTTGACTTAGATGTTGGTGAGATGATGGATGAAGGGTTTGAACCTAATTGATTCTTTTTGTTTGCCAATCTGACTTCCCTTTCTTCAGTGTCTGTGTCTGTTCAGCTCTTGTTAGAGAAACCTTTGTGCAATGATGTAATGATTTAGCAATTGTGAATTTATAAAAAGAAGAAGACTGCTTTAGAGTAGTAAAATATCCACTATTTAACGGAATTAGTTGGTCAAATATATGTGATAACTTGTGTGCTGTTACTGTGTATTTTGCCAATTTGAGGTAATGTTTCCGTGTGTCATTGTGCTTGGCTTTGTGCAGATCAGGGAAGAGCTGCGAGCCAATGGAATCGATGTTTACCCTCAGAAAGAGTTTGACGAGGATGCAGACGACAGGATGATCAATGACAAAATCCGGGTACGTTCACAGGCTCAGTCAGTTTAATAGACGGAATCCTCTTGTGGCTCATTTGACATAGCATTTACAAATGTGTATTTTCAAACTAATGATGTTGCCCTTTGTCAAATGTAATTTAAATTTTTTTAAATTTGCTATTCTTTTCTGTATTTCTTTTGGAAATCTCAAAGTCATGATTGTCACACAAAACAAAGTCAATTGCAGCATCTTGTTGAAGCAAAAGTGAACAACCAAAAGCATGACCTGAAAACAAATCAGGAGTAGCACTTCAATAACTGTGTGTGTGTGTGTGTGTGTGTGTGTGTGTGTGTGTGTGTGTGTGTGTGTGTGTGTGTGTGTGTGTGTGTGTGCGTGTGTGTTTTTGCGTGTGTGCACTCAACAGGAGATGATCCCTTTTGCTGTTGTGGGCAGTGACCAGGAGTACCAGGTGAACGGAAAGAAGATTTTGGGAAGGAAAACAAAATGGGGCACCATAGAGGGTAATACACATGGATCTTAAGATACACACACACACACTTGCACAGCTGGTTACTTGTCCTGCCAAACAGACAATAGAAAATGATTCATCAGGCAGAATAATATGTTCCCGACAGTCTAAACACATAACCGCGTTGGTTAAAGCTGAAATCCACTCAAACAAATCCATTGAGGTTTATTCATAATTCTTAACTTTATATATTACAGATGGGCATAATAATATTATAATGTCCATCTACACGGTGGAATTTGTTCAAACACTAAAAGGTCTGATTTACCACACTCACAACTGGGTCACACCTGTTAGTTGACAGGCCATCTAATTGAATCACTCTGATAAATAATAAAATCACATGCAGGCTATCTGGTTAGTTGATGGCATTTATGCAACATACCAGCAACAACACGGTGAAACAGCTTTGCATGAAGACACCAGATTTTGCAATTTCAGTGTATTTTCAACATGTGGAAATTACAAACTGCAGCTTTAAAATCTGGCCAGCTGGTTAAATCATCTGTTCTTTGACTACCAGGCATTCGTTTACATACATATCTCTGAGTCTGTAACTAGGGACATGTATGAGACAAGGGGAAGAGATTTACAAGGACTTTCTGTGTCCTTTGGGATAACACAGAACCACTGTCTCACACACAAGCACGCAGCAACTGTGATACAGTTTGCATTTGTTGGCCTGTACTGCATGATCACACTGCCAAGGTTCTTAGCAAGTGAATGTCCTCACCTCACCCGGGGTGTATGTATGTGTGTGTGTGTGTGTAGGTTTGTGTGTGGGTGTGTTATGATTGAAGGACAATAAGACAGCTGAAGGAGGCCTGGACAAAGGACTATCAATAAAAATAACAATTATATATACAGTACAGGCCAAAAGTTTGGACACACCTTCTCATTCAATGTGTTTTCTTTATTTTCATGACTATTTATATTGTAGATTCTCACTGAATGCATAAAAACTATGAACACATATGGAATTATGTACTTAACAAAAAAGTGTGAAATAACTGAAAACATGTCTTATATTTTAGATTCCTCAAAGTAGCCACCCTTTGCTTTTTTGATAGTGCTGCAAACCCTTGGTGTTCTCTCAATGAGCTTCATGAGGTAGTCACCTGAAATGGTTTTCACTTCACAGGTATGCCCTGTCAGGGTTAATTAGTGGAATGTTTTCCCTTATTAATGGGGTTGGGACCATCAGCTGCGTTGTGCAGTAGTCAGGTTGATACATAGCCGACAGCCTTATTAACTGTTAGAATTCATATTATGGCAAGAACCAATCAGCTAAGTAAAGAGAAACGAGTGGCCATCATTACTTTAACAAATGAAGGTCAGTCAGTCCGGAAAATTGCGAAAACTTTGAATGTGTCCCTAAGTGCAGTCGCAAAAACCATCAAGCGCTACAACGAAACTGGCTCACATGAGGACCGCCCCAAGAAAGGAAGACCAAGAGTCACCTCTGCTGCTGAGGATAAGTTCATCCGAGTCACCAGCCTCAGAAATCGCAAGTTAACAGCAGCTCAGATTAGAGACCAGATGAATGCCACACAGAGTTCTAGCAGCAGACATCGCTAGAATAACTGTTAAGAGGAGACTGCGCGAATCAGGCCTTCATGGTCAAGTAGCTGCTAGGAAACCACTGCTAAGGAGAGGCAACAAGCAGAAGAGATTTATTTGGGCCAAGAAACACAAGGAATGGACATTAGACCAGTGGAAATCTGTGCTTTGGTCTGATGAGTCCAAATTTGAGATCTTTGGTTCCAACCGCCGTGTCTTTGTGCGACGCAGAAAAGGTGAACGGATGGATTCTACATGCCTGGTTCCCACCGTGAAGCATGGAGGAGGAGGTGTGATGATGTGGGGGTGCTTTGCTGGTGACACTGTTGGGAATTTATTCAAAATTGAAGGCATACTGAACCAGCATGGCTACCACAGCATCCTGCAGCGACATGCCATCCCATCCGGTTTGCGTTTAGTTGGACCATCATTTATTTTTCAACAGGACAATGACCCCAAACACACCTGCAGGCTATGTAAGGGCTATTTGACCAAGAAGGAGAGTGATGGAGTGCTGTGCCAGATGACCTGGCCTCCACAGTGACCGGACCTGAACCCAATCGAGATGGTTTGGGGTGAGCTGGACCGCAGAGTGAAGGCAAAAGGGCCAACAAGTGTTAAGCATCTCTGGGAACTCCTTCAAGACTGTTTGAAAACCATTTCAGGTGACTACCTCTTGAAGCTCATCAAGAGAATGCCAAGAGTGTGCAAAGCAGTAATCAGAGCAAAGGGTGTCTACTTTGAAGAAACTAGAATATAAGACATGTTTTGAGTTATTTCACACTTTTTTGTTAAGTACGTAATTCCACTTGTTCATTCATAGTTATGATGCCTTCAGTGAGAATCTACAATGTAAATAGATGTCATGAAAATAAAGGAAAGGTGTGTGTGTGTGTGTGTGTGTGTGTGTGTGTGTGTGTGTGTGTGTGTGTGTGTGTGTGTGTGTGTGTGTGTGTGTGTGTGTGTGTGTGTGTGTGTGAGACCTTTTAAAGACATTATGAGAAATAGCGTATACTTTAGCTACTCAGGGACTGTTCAACTCTTTAAGTTTCCGAGGTAGTACCATGGACCCTTTTTAGTGTAAAAAATTTGAAGGTGACTACTCTCTCAGCAGGCATTATGAAATTAACTTCACAGAACGGCAGGGGCGAGTGAGGTGAGGTACATGGATTGTGGGACAAATGCCGTCTTGTCCGGCTGAAAGAACAATGGCTCCTTTCTAGTAGAGCCAGGTGGTGGGAGAGCGGGAACACGGAAAAGGAGGAGAGAGGAAGCTGCTGGTCTGTTGGACTTGTCGGCACCGGCATAATTTAGGCCTCCGAGGAGAAGTCTCTATATATCCCAAGTGGAAAAGAAACTGTGTATTTTCAAGGATTGGAGAAACAATTAGAGATGGAGGGAGGAAAAGGAGTAGACGTACATTTAAATGTATATATTGTAATGTATATACAGTAGGGACGAGTAGAGAGTGGAGATACCAGCAGTGCAGCTCGTTTCAAGTTGGCAGCGTCTTCCTTCGACGCCACTAATCAGCTCTCACAGACCCGGCAGTAATTCCGTTCTCCTCCTTTTCAAAGAGAGTCTAATTTCCTGCCCATGGATTTCAAAGCTTTACATAAATAGCACCCTCCTTTTTTCATTTACACTCTTGACATAATCTATAATTCAAACATGTATTAGCCCTACTGAAGGCACCAGCGGCTTGTCACAGGGAGTATGTTAAAATGTCTCACTTAAAGTTTTCTGAGAGCTGAGATGTATTAAATTACTCCAAAGTGGAGGAGTGTGTTATCTTGGCTTAAGAAAATTGCTGGAGATGTCATGTTAGAGGATGCCCTTCAGCTGACTTGTGAGCAACACTGCCATTTTGTGGTGCTTTGAGGAATGGCAAGTTATCTGGAATAGAAGGGATAATATTTATTTATCTCATTTCATTTGTTGGACATCTTGTGTGTGTGTGTGTGTGTGTGTGTGTGTGTGTGTGTGTGTGTGTGTGTGTGTGTGTGTGTGTGTGTGTGTGTGTGTGTGTGTGTGTGTGTGTGTGTGTGTGTGTGTGTGTGTGTGTGTGTGTGTGTGTGTGTGTGTGTGTGTGTGTGTATAAAGTAATTTATCTGCTGCATAAAAATAGTCTGATGTGAGTCTCTCTCAAGTCAACTAATAGTTCCTATTTTTTTCTCTCTGCAGTTGAGAATATTGCACACTGTGAGTTTGCTTACCTGCGGGACCTCCTCATCAGGTGAGATTGCATTATAACTAAGAGTTTATTGTATAAGCAATATATATGAAATGATATAAAAGACTTGCTATGGACCAAGCCTCCTGCTAGATTAGAAGCAACTCACTTTATTTGTTGTAATGAATTGGACACAGCACAGAGACTCTATGAAGCTTCACTTCCCTACTAAAATCAATACTAATGAAATTCTTTTAGATGGGTTGAGTGCTTCCCTAGACAGTGTTACAACAGGCATTTCTGCAAAGGCTCTCTATTACATGTTAGCATTTGAGTTGCTTGTTAGTACAGGAGTCTAATCTATGCCTGCCTTTAGGCAAAAACACTGGTTCTCCAAACCTTTAACTAAAATGACTAGGTAGATTTCACTGTCACTGTTTTATCTGTCAATTAACATAATAAATACTACATGTAATGGTATAGGTATTTTTTTAGTCCTTTTAGTAGAATCTCAGCGTACGATAACTAATAGCGTCCCCTATTCACAAAAAGCTGACAATTAATGCAGCACTCTCTTGGCCTGTGCCATGGCACCCACTTTGGGAATCAAAGACTTATAAAGTAACACAAGAAAACATATTTTGCTTGTTGTAGGTGTTTTGCTGTTACGCTATAGTCAATATTTACTGGTGTCGTAATGCTGTTTTCTGTCTTTCAGGACACACATGCAGAACATAAAGGACATCACAGGCAGCATCCACTATGAGACATATCGTGTCCGCCGGTTAAATGAGTCCAACGGCCATTTCAGCTCACACCCATCTGACAATCCTGCTGATCAGCCAAAGGCCAACGGTCAGCCTGAGGGGCAGCCCAGCGCCCTGCAGGCCAACGGAGTGGCTGCTCAGCATGAAGCCCTCTCCCACGAGATGTAGAGCCAATATATGACATCAGGACACAGCCAGGCACAAAACATACATGTATTCTGTATACATAAACAAGCCCACATGCACACAAACACACTCATGCTGTGAAGCCCTTTTCTGGAAGGACCTTTTTCTGCCCGAAAAAGCAACCTAACCACAGGAAGTTCCAAGACACATGATTCAGAGTAAATCCCAACAGTTTCCTTTAGTGAGCAAAATCATGTTTTACCTGTAGATCCACATACTGTACAGAACTCCCCTTGTTTCATTATCCTCATCTTCCTGATTGCACAATGCAATCTACATTCAGGATTGTTTACAATAAACCAAAAAAGTTAGGTAATGGATAAACAAAAGTAAATCTATACATATCTCATTACTGAGCTCTGGCTGCTTGGTTTATTTTTAGAGCACTCGCTGGCTGTCAGGACTGCAGTAGAGTGCGGTATCCATGGAAGTAAGATGTAAGGAAACCATCATCGGTGGAGATTTTGATCAGAATGAAGTAGTATGATTGCAAAAAAAAGTGTGTCCATAAGAGAAAACAAAGCCTGTTGTGGACAGAATACCTTTGCAGGATCTTGGGGTGATAGCATGTTTCGCCATGCAGGGCTGCCCAGATGAGGAGAAATGGCAAACAGTAATTCATAATGAAGTACAGCATATCTGATGAAATTAGCTCTTAAGTAGGATTAACTGTTAGTGCCACTGGCCTGGTCTGCTTTGTGTTGTGGTGTATAGTTTTACATAGATACTAGGGTTAGGTAGGGATACTTAGATTAGGTTTATAGTGTCATGGAGAAAGCAAAGATATTGTTGACACCTCCGCACTGCAAAATAATAATAATAAAAAACATAAACCGTGGCAGTGTGGAGCAGCTTTCAGAGAAATTAGTCCCATTGTCATTTTTCCGTTATGTTTTTTAAAACCCCTTTTTGCCAAACCATCCTGTCTCTTTCTATATAATGCCAATGTTGTGTAATACAGTCATACCTTGCATTTTATATTACTCATTCACTATTGTATTTGTATTGCAGTTCATGTTCTAATATTATATACAATGGGAGTTGTAAAGTCTGTACAACTGTTGTCCCATGCAGCTGTTTTGTCCATTTTGTTTTTCTGACTATAAACCAAATAAGTTTTTTTGATGTGTTCTAAAGAGAAGCACATGCAGTATATAGAATTGATTTATGAATAGGTATTTATGTGCATGTTAAGTGTAATCCGTTTAATTCGACTTTCATTCCAGCTGTTGGCTTCCAGAGGTTTGTTGCAGGTCTCTTACAGTGATCTTTTGTCTTTACTAAGTGTTTATTTCTTGTGCCCTGTATTCACACAGTATGTTGTACCCTGTTGGCTAAGCTGCACTATAACTTGCACCAAAGTGCAAAAGTTGTCAATATTTGTACATTGAATAGTCACAATTACAACTGATCCTGCCAATAGATAATGTTTAGAACAGTGACATTTACAAGATTGAAGCAGATTTTGTCAGAGGTGGTGTTTTTCTACCACTGAAAAGAAGAATTTGTGCAAAATCCTTAAATAACACCAATAAAATTACAGAGAGAAAGTTTTTGTTAATATTTGTGTTAAATGTGTGCATTGATACAAACTCAAGGGATACTTTATAGAGGCTACATCTAAATTTGCAACCTATTTTCCTAACAAAAAGTGTATTTTCTGCCTTCCAAGTCAAACCAAAAACATGTTCCATACATTTCCATACATACCTATAGAAGAGATAATACATTCAAAAACCAAGAGAACTATTGTCTTTAATCAGATCAAGTTATTGGGTTTGCTTACTGTTGTATAGTTCTTGTGATATTTGTTATGGTATCATCAGATTATCTTTGATATGCTATCTCAAAGAATAAAGATTGATATTTTTATTGTTTAAGTTGATTGTCTTGATTGTCAAAAATATAGAAACTTAATTCAGTGAAGAGGGGCAACTTAGAGCTGATGCTTCTCTATGCTGATAATTCCCAAAGGTTTAATCAATATGAACAATTCTCACAATGTTAAACCCATGAACACATGTCATTATTCATTGATTGGTTTAAAATTGCAACAAATTAGTTCAGAACATTTTCAGTGTATCCTGTTTTCAAATATAATCCCCTCAGGTCTAATTGATGGAGCCAAATCTTTGTCATCAACATTTAACCATTTAAAACTAATTTATACATTTATAGTATATACTATAGGCTAGTAAATTGCAAGACTTTGGCCAACTGTGTCAACAATATGTTTGAATGTTATTGATGAGAACATTATTTTTGATGTAATGACACCTGGTCATTTAAAGAGAGCAGCTCACTTCTCTTGAGCTCAGTTCCTAATATAAATATATATATATATAAATATATATATATAAATATATATATAAATATATATATATAAATATATATATATATATATATATATATATATATATATATACACACACACACATATAAACATGCAGCACACACAATATGAAATGTGAATTTGCAGCTTTGCAGTGGCATCATACACCACGCTCACACAACACAGTTTCAACAGGGCTTCTCATTTACACCTCCTGTCACACTCTTTCTCAAACACCCTGCTGAACGTGATGTGTTGACAGTGTTGTTTGTTGAAGGTCATTGTCACCCTTTTCACACATTGGAGCTCCTGCTGTGGCTTTCCCAGCCATCTCTGTGTTTGATTCATTGTTTTGAAAGTCCTGTGTGCTACCACCAGGCTGACAAATGACAAAGTGAAGGAGAGAGACAATAAAAGTTCCAGCAAAATCAGTATATATTGAACACTCAACTAACGTTGACACTTCTATCTAAGCTGTTTCCCAGGCAGCCATCCTGAAGCATGAAGGTGAGTGATAATGACAACTGTGAGACTGCTATGACAGGCCCACTGGCTGGCACAGGTACTAAACCAATTTGGTGATGCATATGAACTGACACCTGTGCTTTCTCATTGGTACAGCATGTTTCCATCTCATTCAATGACTTAGTCCATGTAACTTTGTCAGTAAATTAAGACAGTAAAATGTGCTACAAAGATTTAAACCTGAACAATTCCATAGCCTATTAGTAACTGTAAGAGTAACCATCTTCAGCCAATGTCTACACAGCATTTTACACTGCATGACACCAGGACAGATTTGTTCCGAAACCAGACGGATTACCTTATGGCACAGAGAGAGACTCTCAGCCAAACTGAGCTTTAAAAACTTCCTCTTTAAGTGGCAGCTTATGGAAAAACTGAAATAACAGTGTGTGTGTAAATACATTTGTAAATTCTTCAGAAAAGACAAATAAAAAGTATTTAATCAAAGACGCAAATATTATGTTTGACTTATGGGAAATGTAATCTAGATTTTGACAGGTACTAACAATATGATGAACAATACACGTGTCTATGCTCTAATTTGGTTTATAGATGGAAAAGATAACTTGGCAACCCTAACTGACTTCCTGGAAGAGTCTTTACTTGATTCAGCTAATACATTTCATAACATGGCCTTCATCAGTTTTTTTTTTTGAGGGAGTAAAATCCCAATCTACAGTATACACTTAGTTGCCAGTTTATTAGGTACACATAGCTAAAACTAATATAATACATAACCTAACCTACATACAAAACCTACAAAAAAATCGATTTATTTTCTGAGAACTTTTATTGAGAAAGTCTTCTGTTGTAGGTGCAGCATCCTTTAGAGTCCGACTTCATTGGATAATTGATAGTTATTACATAATTCTGTGAGATCAGGTTGGTTATTAGGTGTTCAAATAGGCTGTGCTTCTATTTGTTCTGTAAAAATCCCTGAGTGCTGAAAAGTGTTGGTTCAATCGGGTAAGTCAGTTTGGTCACGCTCTCTTGTCAGTTGTTTTTGTTGTCATTTGAGCAACAGTTGGATTTTGGGGTTTTTGTCATTTTTATTTTTAGCGTGCAATAATTTCATCCCACAATCCATGCAGAATTACAGACTGTAGTGGGCAACTGAGTTGACACACATTTATAGCCTACACTTCAATCCACAATTCAATTAGTAGGCTAATTTAAATTATTTCATATTCTGGTATTTTATTTATGAGGTGAGCGATGTGTGCTACTAAAATGCATATTAACATTGTAAACCATATTCGATCTGAATCTTCAAAATGGCAATCAAAATGTTTACATTTTTGGCTACCTTATTTTAGCCATGATTTTAGCTAGTAGCTATAGCTACCTATATGCTAGCTAGCTTCCTTTTAGCTGCTAGCTAGCGACGTACATGGTGGGTATAGGGTACCTAGCAATTAGTTGTGACTATTATGTAAACCCATGTCTTTCTCCAGACTCATGAGATCATCAGATTTACTAAGGACATACTAGCTGGGCTGCTGCTATTTGCTGTCCCCATGTCATGTCTGTATGAGTAAAGTAAATTTATAATGTTATGATATTTAGAAAGAAGTATTACCAAGTGTGAACCTTGTTTTTGTTGAATTACAACAAAGCACCCAGAGGGCTCAGTAATAGATGTCATTCATTCATTCATTCATTCATTCATTCAGCCCACCTGGAAACTGCAACTTATTACAACATGCATTAGATACTGTAGCTCAGAATGACTTATATTCTACTGAACAACTGTTAACAGGATGGCTGTCTCTGAGAGCTTGCATGTGCCTACTCATCAAAGCCTTTATTTCTAACAAATATGTAGATAGAAGTCACAAGAACATAAGAAGCCTCCCCTGGGAGGCTTTAAACAGGTTTTGCAGCAGTGTTCTCCAGTATTGGCAGATGATGAACTATGTGCAACATATAGCAGCACGCTGTGAAACACTGGGAGGTCTAAATTAATTAGCCATTCAACAATACCCAACTGCATGATTTTAAGTTGTTTCAGCTCAAGCAAGGTAGATCTGATGAGCTTTTAAATCTGATAGCATAGTGAAATATGTTTTACCACTTTCTCTCAGATGGTGAGCGGTCTGTCTGCAGGTGGCTGGCTGGGCTTGGGCCTCTGTGATGATGTGTCTGCTGGATTGACAGCATTGGCAGTGCAAGTGGAGATTGGCAAGGTATGAATGTGTGTGTGTGGGTGGGCTTTCCTTTTCCTATGGTGCTTGATAATAATTCACAGGGGTTATAGCTATTTCATTGGGATGGAAAAAACAGTAAATGGATCAGCTGCAACCCTGTGATGATTAATTTTAAGAAGGAAAGGGTGGCTTGCCTCTTCCCTCCACCACAGAGCTGCATTAGAAATATAGAAATTCATGCCAAGTCTAACAGCAGGTACATTATGTGTCTCAGCTGGATCATATCACCTAATATATCATTGCACTTCACCCACCACCATATTGCTCCACGGAGGCAAGTTACCAGTGTCTACTGGCAGGGAAACTTTTTATTTTAAATAAAGCCAGTACACCTTTCTGCCTTTTCCACCATTGTAATCTAACTGTGTCTTTGTCTGTAATGGCTGTTTATCAGATAAGAAATACAGGCTACAGTACTATCTATGTGTGCATAAATTTACAGCAAAAGGAAAGATCAAAGCCATATTTTAAGAAAGGAAAGAGAGAGATGTAAAAAAAAAAAGAAGAACCCCACAGTGTTAAAAAACACAGCTTTCCTTGTTCCTTCACTGGCTCCGTCGATACCAGAGTTCTTCCAGCCAGACAGCCAATGAGCCACTAGGCCAGCCGGCCAGCCAGCCAGCCAGACAGACAGACAGCCAACAAGCCAACCTGATAGACTTCCAGTCAGCCAGTTCACCATCTGGCTGGTAAGCCCTATCTTGGAGCGAGCCAACGCCTGTCTGTAATGGTGTGGCACCATTGGCTAGTTGTCTTGCTTCTCTCAGTCTTAAACACGCACACACACACACGCACGCACGCACACACACACACACACACACACACACACACACACACACACACACACACACACACACACACACACACACACACACACACACACACACACACACACACACACACACACCGTCAGCCTCTGTCTTCTTCAGAGCTACTTAGACACACAGAGAACAGTAGAGAACTCCGTTATATCTGACTGTTCCCCAGTCCTCAGCCGTGAGAACAACCCAAAACAAAAGATCGCCACCCATTGCCCAGCTCACACACTCCCTGCCGCGCTGCTCAGCGCCTCCAAAGTAATCGACGCAAGGTAATTTGGTAATTAATCGCCGTTCGTTAATGGCTTTGCATTTATTCAAATTGTGCATGCGGACGATTGTGTTTTGTGTTATGCTGTTCCTTCTTGGATAATCGGCACCTTTTTAAAATTACCAACTTTTTGACACAAATACAAATATATGTACACACAGACCACTAGTATTCTCTAATTCTCTGCCCGTTTTACCCTTGAGCCCTGCCAGCTCATTCTCCTGGACACAAAGCATGGCGCCCATGTTTGTTGTTGATCTATGCTAATGTACAACATCCATCTGTTCCTTTGCTTAATTTGGATTTTGCTTGTTTCTAGCCGTGTTCCCGCCCCTCGTACTCCGCTGTTTCCTCCCCTCGCCCCCATCCACACCTCCTGCATCATCCTCCTCCGCCACCTTTCCATCTCTTTCCTGCCGCTCCGACATCAGGAGCAGTCTCGTCTGCCTGGATCGCAGCCAGCTCTCAGGGTGGTGGGGGGAGGAGGGTCCACCGCCCCTTCCTGTCCGTATGCAAATTGGCCTTGTTTTGATTAAAAGACAGCTGCATATTTCATTAAAGTCACCACTGGAGGTGGGAGAAGAGAATGCATACCTCTCTGGGGAGGCGAAGGTTGTTTAGTTGGAGTGAATGTTATGGGAGCTGCTGTTTAGTGCTGCTGAGGGGAACAAATAGCGAAGACAAAAGGGCTGCTCAGGGACTGCTTTGGGGTTTAATGGGGCTGACTGACTGGCACATCAGTTAAAGCTCACACTGATGCAGAGAGGGAGTGAATGTGTGTGGCATGATAACAGAAGCAATTGACAATGAAATAGACCCCCATCAGCCTTCAAGGTGCTTTGGCATGCCAAGGCAGTTGTGTTGCAACCCACCACTGCCAGGCTGCTGAGTAAAAACAGCAACTCCTGTTTCCGAGTAATAAAATGAGAAAGGGTTTATAACGTGGCCATCTTTTACTCTATGGCAGATAGGCTGCTCCCTTGTGGGCTGGGTAAAGGAAAAAACATTGCTTTCTTAATACATTTTCACCTCTTCAGTGAAATAAGTTGTTTCTCTGAGTTTTTACCTTGTATTCTGCCTGGTCAGTGTTTGAGGGCTGGCTGAGCCATGGTACAAATGTATCTTTTTGAATTTGTGAATGGTAAAAGGTTACTTCTTCTTTCTTTTTATTTTACCGGTTGAGGGTGGCAGTTGCGCTACCAGAGGTGTACGTGGGTGATGTATGGGTGGGTGGGCACTAGATGAGGTCAGAGGGTGGGAATACGAAGGATGGGGGAGGATCTTTTGGCATCGAGCCAAGTCCAGTGGAAATCAAAGACATGGGGTGGGATGGGGAGGACGAAGCGGTGGTTGCTCTGCATAATCAATCAGAAACAATAGAGGAAGAGAGCAAGTGATTCTGCCTTTCTTGACAGGGCTGATTGTATTTATGCAGGGATGGAAGCGAGGGGGGGAAAAGGCATTAAAAGGGATTGGGTAGTGAGATGTGGGCAGGTGCAGGGAATGCTGTAATGGGTGGGCCCCGCTGCAAAGCCAAGGACATATACCCAAGAGGAACTGATTGAATGCCATGCCAATAAAAGGAGGCAGTTTCATGCACCACTGACCGAGTTGGCATCCTCACAGTCACACTGCGATGAAACCCCCTTCGAGGTCATGATAATGTGAATCACATTTTGTTCCTCTGTGGGTTGTACTGCTCTGAGGAAGAATTAAACTGCATCCTCAAACCTGATTTTTCTTTTTTTCTTTCTTTCTTTTCTTGTTTCTCTTAAGGTTTGCGGCATGTATTTGATGTAATCATTGTACGTCAAAACATGGGGAAAATTAGATTGAGTGTTTGTTTGGATGAAAAAATCAAATTCAGAGTCACAATAGGTGGGGAAAATAATCAGATTTAAGCCTGCAGTGCGCATACAGCCAGAGAGGTTGTCCTTTCATTTTCTCTGTAGGTAGAGCAGCATCTCCCCGAGTGGGCTAATAGAATGCTTGTCTTGTGTCTTCTCAGCCATGAACCTTTCTTTGTTAAAATGACATGTAATCTGGAAGCCTATGCGTCTCTCTCATCTAAATACAGTAGATCAACTGAAGCAAAGCAGTCAAATGCTTATGTTGAACTCGACAAGGACGTTCATTCATACACCTCTGAAGTAGTCCTGATATTAGCAAAAAGTGCAGAACTAGCTATATGTTTATTCTATCATGAGTTTCTGGAAAACAGTAACGGAAAGTCAGACCACAATATAGTTTTTCACATTTGCGCTGGCAACTATGGCTGGGATGATATGCTTTTGTCCCGATTCGATTCTTTCACGATACATGGTTGCCGATTCGATTTGTATTGCGATTTGTCATTATTGCGATTCTAGAAGTATTTCAATTCGATAGTATTGAGTATTGCGATTTTCTTTTCCTTCTATAAAAAAACGAAAAGTTGAATAATACACTTTTAGAAACAAAATGTCATGAGACATTTCTAAAAACTAATTGTTTTCTAAAAAGAATGCAACATCAAATGTCAGTCTGACATTTCATTTGTAAAGAAGTACATAACATGGATTTTCTGCTTTTTCTGCCTTGCTTTGTTTTGCTGGAAACAGATATGATGTAGTCCCCGTCGGCGGTACCGTATAAACAGTAAATATTTAGGTGAATCATTGGTAAAAATAAAAAATAGGGAAAAGAATATATTTAAAAAATCGTTGCAAAAAACGATTGCATACGATTTGTTTTCACCCTTACTGGCAACTGTGTGCAATTCTCGATTCCACAGCTCATTCCATGCATTTCCTGATAGTTTTATATAGAAATCAAATATAAGTACAAACATATTCAACTGAACCAGATGCATTGAGTTAGTCTTGGTGGTCAAAATGGATTACAATGATTTTCTATTGCACTATATTAAAGGGATATTAAAGGTATGAAAGGAATAGATAACATATAAGTAACACTGTCACCCTCAAAAGAGACAACATGCCGCCTGTGAGGATGTCACAGTAGAGATATGTACTGTATGGGGATGGGGTTTTTGTGTACTGTGAGACCAACTATCAAATCAAATGCTGTGACCAGATGGAGAGGAATGTTTAAATGATCGCGAAGGTGTTTCTATTTCTTAGTTTTTATTTTTCTATTTTACATCACGCTTACATTGAAGTTATGTATTGTGAATAGGGGACAGACAGCTGAAGCTGAGGTTTGTGTGACGTGAGTTTAGTCAGTCAGCTGTAGAGGATTTGACTTTATTATTGGATTACTGCATGCAAGTCAGACTGTTTTACTTTTTTTTTTTTTTTTTTTTTTTTTTACTAAGACACGATAGAGACATTTTTGGTTGCTCTGATGCACTCAAATTTATTTACTTTTGAAAGATAAGTTAAATGTTTTGTGGGGTGATGGCCTTTTGCAGCACAAATTAAGCGCGGTATAAACTGAGTTTATGTGAGCTTGTGTTGGTTGCACTTAACATTTGTAACAGCAATTGAGAAAAAATTTAAAACAAATCATAAAATAAAGGTGGCTACAGATAGTGTGCAGAAGAAGCATGTGTTTGCGTCTGTGCTGCTGCTGATGCTGCACCACTGCCTCCTGCTGTCTGTCCACAGCAGTAACATTTCAAGCCTGTGCCAGCATGTGCAAAAAAGCTAATTTGCCAGTCCCTGACATTAATGAATATACTGATCTACAGGCCCCTTGGAGCCCTCTCCACTCCATCCACCTAGTCTCCTCCGCCCGCTGCTCACTCATGTTATCATTTCACTGTTTTCTCAAGGAAAATATAAGTTAAGCTCACCTTATTTACATTTATATGATCAGATTTTCTTCCTTATGGAATGTATGCAAATTTGCCCTTTTCTCGAGTCTTCGCCACGGAGTGTGTAGATTTGTTTCGAGGGATGGAGGAAAAAAAAAATAATAACATTGCCCTCCAGGAGGAAAGCGACCCAAGTTAGGATTTCTGGACCTCATGAATTTTGTAATGATCAATTTTGTTTACTATACCCCCTCCAAGACTTATCAGGACATTTTGAGCTGGGGATATACAACATGACATTTACACTAGGGATGTCTATCTTCCTTTCGTTTTTTTTGTGTGTGTATATACTGTATATACCCTTGGTTGATGCCCTGCAGTGCTCAGAATATATTTTTCATTTTCTTCATCTGATGGCCTCTAAATTCCAGTATCAGTTTTGTGTTTGTGAGATTTGGGGGGAGGGGTTTTGCAGGGCGCACTCAGGCATTGGTCACGTCTTAAATCCTGTGTGTTGGAGCAGAGGGGGAGTAGAAGGCAAATCTGAGGGCTGGCTGGATGATTGCAGTGAGCTTGTGCTTATTTGAAAAAAAAAGTAGCCCTATGTTGCTTGTGTATATGTGAATGAGACAGAAAATGTGTATGTAGGTGAGTGCTTTACACAAGTGAAACTCCTGAGCGAATTGTGAATGTGTGTGTGTGTGTGTGTGTGTGTGTGTGTGCGTGTGTGCGTGCGTGGCACTCGAGCAAATTGCTTTCTGCCAGCATATTGCCAGCGCCAGTCTTTCTTCTTCAGAATGGGGAGGCATGTCTCAGACGATTACAGCCCCCAATTCAGGCTCACACCGCTGGCCTGCCCTGCTCAACCCATGGACCTGCTTTACAATACACTCCTCTAAACCATGCTTTACCCTGCTTGATGAAATGCTGATGGGGAATATTTAAGTGACACTCCAGGCAAAACCTAATAATAATATATTCAGGTAATGAAATTAATTTTCTCCCTGGCTGCACTTTGACTGGGGTGTTGATACAGGGGAAAGGGAAGAGAAATCACGAGGCAAATGTTGGTGAGGGAATGTCGTAGGTAGCCTGGCCTCTCTCTCCCTCTCTCCTCTCTCTCTCTCTCTGTGTATCAACATTTCTCATGACACACTCCGGCGATTCGATAGCCACCCCCTCACACCCATTCACACGCCCCATGCTTCTGTGCACATACAGATTTGCAGAGACACACACAATAACAAGGATGCCTCCCTCTCTACACCACTGAACTGTAAATGACCAAAGCACGCAGACCCGCACACACATGCTACAAATGCACATGAACACACTCGCGCACACGCATGCTGTCGCTGTCAGTGAATGAACTTGATGCACCCCACAGGCTTACATTGTGAGTGGCAGCGCTGGCGATGGCCTGCAGCACAGACAGATGTGTGTATGGATGATAGTTCATGTTAGAAAGAGAGAAGCATCTTGCTGTGCTTGTGACCCACTAAATGTAATTCTATTTCCTCTCTCTTCTCACTCATTGTATCTCTTTTTATCGCTCTGCATGCATCTTTCTCTCCTTCTCTCAATCTCTCTGCCTGTCCTTATGTAGTTAATTAGGAGGCAGGAGTCCATCCGTGTCAGTGCTCTGGTGTTTTATTGCCCCCCCTGGCCCCCAACGGGGAGACATTAATAACACACACACACACACACACACACACACACACACACACACACACACACACACTACGTGCCAGAGGTTCCACGGCCCTGCCTACTCCTGCCTGGCATAGCCATCCATCTCTTTGTGTCCCCTCCTCCTCCTCTTCCTCCTCAACTCACCACCCACCCGACCGCTGCTCTCTCCTCCTCTTCCATCACTCCCCCCCTCCCCTCAATCCCCTGCCATCGCCTCTCTACCTGAGAGCATTTGTCATCCCGTCGCTTTGCGAGCCGTGGCCAACGCAATGGAGAAAAAAAACTCAGCTTCAATATGCAAAAATGCAAAAAGGTAGATGCGCGTTGCCCTGGCAATGGCTCCGAGGTTATTTCCAAGCGCTGATGGAAATCAATGTCATGTGCCAGGCAGGCAGGCACCTCCGTCCTCAGGAAAATTAGAAAAGGGGGGGGGGGGTTGAGGGAGGAGGAGGGAGGACTGGAAGGACAAAGAAAAATGCAGAGGAAAAGAAATCAGGTTTTTCTCCTCTCCGAACCTTAGGGCTCGTGACTTTTCTTCAAAGGAGCTCGAGGCTGCATGTCTTATGGGTGCATGTCGCTGTGGGTCACTTTCTTTTGGTTTTGTTTCTGCCTTTGCATCACCATAAATTCTGTCTCTACTCTACACACTTAACACCGCCACCGGCCTTTTCTTATTTGTTTATGTGCAAAAAGGAAAAACAAACTCTTTGGCTATAGGTGCGCCAAATCAAAAAGATAAATAAGGGTGCTGGAAGAGGAAGAGGTGGGGGAGTGGTGGTGGAGGGAGGATTTGTGTTTGAACTGGCCAAACAACTGAGTAATATGTTCTGTGCTACCAAAAAAAGGCATTCTGATATGCTAACATGTGGCACTTTGCTAGGATTAGCTGTGCTGGGAAGGTCTAAACCAGGGATAACCTGGTCTAACCTCTGAATCGCTGCCCACATCCCATTTAAAGTGAAAATAAAATGATCCAGTCTGATTATCAGGGTAGACCAGGGATATAAGTTGCTCTGAGTGTAGCCCAAATCTGTTGACAATGTTTGCAAACTCTATGGCAAAAGGGTCTGCAGTGACAGGTAGAACCGTATGAACAGTTAAGTAAGAATAACTTGTCCTCAGCTTGGGATACATAGGGCCCTATGAAATCTTTTTTCAAATTCCGTTTTTTTTTCTGATTTATTTTTAGCCCTTTTGGATTTGCTTTTCTTTTCACTTCTAAGCAGTATTGACCTTTTAAAAACTCAGTGACACAAACTCACAATTCAGCTTTTTTATTTAAACTGTTAATATATTCAGCAATGCACATTCAAAATTCTTGCTAAAACTCCTCTCACAGTCAAACAAACTGACTGGGAAGTATACTGTATGTAGGACATGGCAATGTTTGCAATGCCTGGAAATCTTTGGTTTGTACCTCTCCAGTAGTCAGCAAGGTCCAAGGAAGCTGAGAGGCCTTCATTTCTGACAAAATGTTGATATGCGGCCCACTGCTCACTGAGCTCTGGAGATGGGGTCCTCAATTTACACAGTGCGCCATAGGCTTCAATCTGCCTTTCCATAGCAGAAGCCTGTCTGGGATCAAACACTCTGATCATCTTGTACAGTATATTTGTTTGGCAGGATGGAGATCCCAGTGCTTTGAGAATTTTTCAAATGCAATGTGAAAGGTGATCCAACATCCTTTTTCCTTTGGCATTCTCATTTTGGTTCAGCAGCTCATCAGTTTTGAACACAAAGCCATGGGTTTTGGCTGTTCCATTTACTAAAAAGGTACCAAGATCTTCCATGATGTTGTATGCAGAGACTGCTACAGGAGTGTGGGTGCTCTCCAGCACTGTCAGAGCTGTAACCAGTTTTTCTTGTTTTTCATCCGTTTCAACCAGCTCAATGATGTTTCTTACTGCCTGAGCAGAAGACTTCTCAGCTAAGAAGAACTCCTTGTACAGGTGGACATGTTCAGCATGGTATTGAACTGCTTCAAACCAGCTATTCCATCTTGTGCTTACTGGCTCAGGGGGTACCTTGGGTTGCACAGCCTCCTTCATTGTCAAGAAGTGCAACCATCTTCTCTTCCTTGCAGGCTTTTTGAAGAAGGCAGACTTAACCCACATCACAAGAGCTGTAGCCTCACTGAAGTATTTGTAGTGTTGCCAGGTAGGGCTGAACGATTAATTGCATTTGCGATAATATCGCGATATGTTAAAACGCGATTTCCTAATCGCAAAGGCTGCGATTTGGTCTCGATTTGATGACTTGCGAGAGCAAATCAGTCTGCACTACGCAGAGAATGCATCAACTTAGCACGCTAACGCTACACTGTACCTTGAGCTGATCTCTGTCATTCAAACAATTCTGAGTTGAAGTTTAAAACTTTTACAGCCATTTTAATAAAATGAAGGGTTTTGCTCGGGCTCAGTCCATACATGCAGTTAATGGATACAGGCACGTAGAACTGAAGGCTCGGTTGGCAACGAGCTAGCTCTGATTAGCGGTTAGCTCCGGTTAGCGGTTAGCTCCGTTATAAAGATATGGGTGGAGGAGCTTCCACTGAGAGGGGTAACAATCAGACTGATAAATGACGGTTCGGGGAGCTTTCACAGCAGCGTGGCCGCGGGGTTTCAACGGTTTTATTTTTTATATATATATATATATATATATATATATATATATATACGTATGTATGTATATATATACGTATGTATGTATATATATACGTGTGTATGTATATATATATGTGTATGTATGTGTGTGTATGTATGTATGTATGTATGTATATATATATATATATATATATATATATATATATATATTTATGTGTGTGTATGTGTGTATATATATGTATGTATATATGTGTGTATATATATATATATATATATGTGTGTGTGTGTGTGTGTGTGTATGTATGTGTATATATATGTGTGTGTATATATGTATGTATGTATATATATATATATATATATATATATATATATATATATATATATATATTTATAATATGTATGTATGTGTTTTTACTTATTTAACTGTCTAGTGTGTAATTGTGTGTTGTTCAATACAATGACTTATTGTTTGTCTTTGTTGAATAATACAGAAGAAAAAGAGCTTAAAAAAATAATCGAATATCGAATCGCAATAGCAATATTTGGGGAAAAAATTGCAATTAGATTATTTTCAAAAATTGTTCAGCCCTATTGCCAGGTCTCTCCCACCAAATTGATGACATGACATAAGCAGGTTGTATGGACACTGTGAGGCATGCCTCCCTTCAGTACTTCTCTGTATGCTTTCAGACAGTATGATGCATTATCAGTCACCACTGCCAGAATCTCATTCAAGTTCAACTGACTGGTATGAAGTGACTGCAGTACTGCCTGTGAAAATGTTGAAAAATTGCTGCTTTCCATGAAGATGACATCAGTTAGAAAGTATTTTCCCTCAGTGCTTTGTTCTTGAGATGAACTTTTGATTTTAAATGGTCGTTACATGTGTCTTTGCGGGTCCAATCGTATGTTGACAAAACTTACAAAACAGTTGTTGTCCAGACTCATAGTAGTCGTTGGGGTATTTTGCAGTCAATTGAGAGTTTCTTAATTCTTTTGCCACCGTTGGCTTATCAGGAGCCACTCGCTTCAACATTCTTTTTTTCTACGCAACAAACTCAACGTGAATATTTGAGGTATGGTTACAAGGCAACATGTTTAACAATGCCATCTGGCCACGGTTTAGGTAGAGACCTTTCTACGCTTGTTGTTTTAAACTGAAAAATGAGAAGGAAGTAAAAAAAAAAAAATTTTTTTTTTATATGTCAACGAAATATATGCAAATTCCGTGCGATTCCGCCTGTATTAGAGAATTCCGTTTTCATGTGTAGATTCCGTGATTCCGTCCTCGTTTTCCACATCACGGAAATCATAGGGCCCTAGATACAGTAGATAATGTTCAAGTCTTACTTATCATTTATCCAGTGCTCAGTTGTAATCTAAGGTGCAGGTCTGGAGTACAGTCTAGAAGTTTTGATCATAAGTGGACAGCTGTAAATACAGGTGTGAATACACTCCTACACACTGAGGATGCACTGATTTGGTCAAGGTAGTCAGGGACATATACTGTAGTATATATAGTGCAGTGTGCATATTGAATGACAAACTGCCAAATTAATATTAAATTGATCTGTCAATCAAATTGACACAGTTTTTGATGTCCATAAACAAGTTCAGAAGCTGTACTTTCACATTCATAAAATCAAATGTGAGTTTGGGCCTTCCATGTATGTTGTAAGTGTATGTGTTGCACAGCTGTAGCCAGTGTATAATTGTCTTGCATGTTACTGGCATTAATCAGAATCAGAATCATCAGAAACTTTAATAATCCCAGGGGGAAATTATTTAAATGCTGCAAAACCTTCTGAAAAAGTTCCCCTTGTTTGGAGAAACAGTAGAGCTTGCATTCAGGAAGCAGCACATTTTTGTTATCAGATAGCTCACAGTGAGAGATATGTAGTATCAATTTCCTTAGGTTGGAATCAATAACTCATAAACTTTTAATTTATAGTATAAACTGCTGCAACCACCGCAGGCCATCTCTGACAAGCCTGGTATCACTGTTGTAGGCTGCTGTGGAATAGATGGGCCATGCATGCCAAGCCAATAGGTTTCCCTCCTCATTTGCATACCTAACATGGCGTTCACACTCCAGTTGACACATTTGCAACCCGCCACTTATCCCATTACCGGCTGTCCCCGGTCGCAGCATTGTTTGCTGTGTAGGCACTCTTTCTTGCTGGCTGGCCAGCTCATTTCCTCACCGGTTGTTTGGATGCAGCTGTACTCACCACAACTGTGCTCACGGGCAGATGTGCACAGACACGCATGCCAGCACACATGCACCTATTCTTACAAACACACAGTATGTGCATAGCATACGTACACACATGTACAATTCTCTGAAGTACATTCCAGTTTATACCTGTTGAGGGATGACCAAAGAAGTTAGAAATACAAAGTAAAATGTACGATTTAGAGATAGTTGAATATACAATGTTTTTGTCTTTTGTGATTATGGTTGCTTCCATATCATTTAAATAACATTGTAGTTTGACTACCCTGGAGGCTTTGTACCCAGTACTAGTCTATGTTGTCAACATTGCCACGCAATGTATTATTTTGCTAGATTTTTTTGTGTCACAAGGTCCTTTCTATTCCTCCTTTTTTAGTAAGTACTCCTGAAATAAGTGATGTTCATTTGTGCACCAACACAAAAAGGCTCATGTCTGATTATTTTATAGGTTTATCACTTTTACATATTCTTCTTGTTTCAGGTTAATGTGAGGCTAGTCTCGCTTTACCAGACCCTGCTCCAAAGCGCGCTAGAGGAGAGTCTGGCTACTCCACATAGCATTCGGGGATGGGAGGAAAACATGCTCTGGTTTATTGGCATTTCTTTAAACCAATCACAATTGTCTTGGGCGGTGCTAAGCACCGGAGAAAAGCTGCGGTGCCACTGAAAAATAGGCTCAGGAAGGAACTTGTTTTGGTGGAACATGTACGTTTAAAAGTTGTTTTAGTCATGCAACAGAAAACTCAGATTGGGCAAATAGTCTAGCTAGCTGTCTGGATTTAGCTGTCTGGATTTACCCTGCAGACATCTGAGAAAAGGTTAACAATAGTCCTCATAAATCAACCGGAGTTTAAAATGCCAACACAAAGGAAGCCCAAGGCAACGGATATCCGGCCTAAATGAGTGAAATCCGGTGGATTTTCCGGCGGCAACGAAGCAATCCTGGAAGTGGAAAGTC
This sequence comes from Perca flavescens, assembly GCF_004354835.1. Classification (NCBI taxonomy): domain Eukaryota; kingdom Metazoa; phylum Chordata; class Actinopteri; order Perciformes; family Percidae; genus Perca; species Perca flavescens. Next base: position 20,489,336 of record NC_041332.1, read on the forward strand.
AAGGATATAGACTAATGTGAGGCATATGAGCAATAAAGCTGATTAGACCGCATTCTCTCTTCCCCCCACACACACACACACACTCATTCACTCACAGGTCTCCCACCCTCCCTCTGTGTCTTTTGTGAGTTGTTAATATGGAGGTAATAATTTGTCATTAAAGGTTTCCTTTTTGTTGGCGCCTTTGGTCTAGATGTTTAATTTGAGTCTTAAATATACTGTAGACCCTGCAGCCATTTTTTTTGCTTCCCTACCCTCTCCTTTGCTCCATCAGTGCCTCATCTCCCTTTCTCCTTCTCATTCCCTCTCTTTTGGGAGGGCAGCATTACAGTAGAAGTAAAACGGATTCCCACAGGCAACAAAAAGAAGTGTGTTAGTGTTCAAGGATGAGTTACCTTGGTCACCTTGGACAACGCTGCTTACTGTCTCAGAGCCACAGTGACATTTGCCGTTTCACTGACGGGGTTTGTTATTGTGCTGTAAGTCTTTCAGACTTTCATGTTTTTACAGCAGGGGGGTCCAGGTATCTTTCACACAAGACTTACATGATATTGTTGAGCTCTGTTATCAAATGGCTGATGTAAACCGGCTTACACCAACACTGAACTCAATGAACTTAAAATCACTGAGCAGATTCTCCATGGTGGAGGACTGCAGCTGAATGCTGTATGTCATCCATGGATTTTCTGATAAGATCATTTTCCACCCTGCACATCTATTTTTGATGTGCTGTGTTGGTGACGTACTGAATGAATATTCATGAATGTGCAGAAAGCCTATATGTATCAAAGTGATTTCCACCCTTGTCATCAAACTATGCAAATTGCATCCTCACGGCTCCATACAGCCTGTTCTTTCTCCTTAATTAACGATGCTGAGAAAATGTTTTTTTTCTTCCAAGGGAGATTAGCTCCTTCAAGACAAAATCGGTGCAGTTATCAATGGGAAGTGATAATTCTGTACTTTGTTTTACTTGATAACTTAAAGCTACATTGTGCAAGAATTTCTCCCATCTAGCGGTGAAATTCTGAATATTACTTTCTAGCCCTTCCTCCTACGGTGGCCGAACCCGAAATTAGCTCTCTCCATCGTTTACACATAGCTGTTTTAGCCACTCGCGTTGTTGTTTTAATTCTCTTTTTTGCTTCCCTTGCGAGTAATCTCCCACTTGCATTCGTCACGGTGCCAATAGGTGTAAAAGGGCAAAACGCGGAGGTATGTCCCTCTTTGGCTAATGTATTTTAAAGGTCCCATGGCATGTCTTATAATGCCACATCAATTCTGTTTTTTATCTTCACAATGACTAAACATTTTAATGAACATATCTGATGTTTTAACTGATTCCCCGTCTAATTTTCTTGGTACATTGTTAATGTCATTCTATTTTCCTCTCTGCCGGATCAAGTATCTAGATGAAGAAAGTTTTTTCTTCTGATTCTTGTATATTTTACATTGGTATGATGATTCTTAAGTGGCATTTTTCAGTGAGCTACACGTTTTATCTACAAAGACCCCCACCCACCCCCCACCCTGCAGTATTATAAGATAAAACATACTTGACAGCAGGCAGATTTCCTGAAATACAAGTCATGTGTTCTACTGATCATCTATGGCCAATGTGGGCGACGAATCTCTTCTTCATCTTCAGAGATGAAAAAGAAGATGAGAAGAAGGGGGGATAACTCGTGAAGTAAAGAGCGGAAGTGGGGATAAGCGGTAAAGCTGACATTAGGGTCAAGTGCTGATCTGGCATCACATTTCCCTTTCAAATCCATCTATATGCATACGCTCACATTAGAGTTTAGCCGCATGTGTGTCGCCACGTGCTCTGCTGAGAAACCCGCCAGAGAGGTTAAGTCACACATAGACAAAAAGCACATGGATGAACTCAAATGAGTAAAGGAGAATATTTGTGTGTGTGTGTGTGTGTGTGTGTGTGTGTGTGTGCGCGCGCCACACAGAGAGAATACATGGAGAGAAGCAGTAGCTCACTGACAGACTGCACTGCCATGCTCAGCCAGTTCATTGCCTTCATTCCTTACATCTTTTGACATTTTCAATTATGTCTTTCACACATGGCTAGGCACTTGTTTTTTTCTCTATGCTCCCCTCATCCTCCTCTTCTGCTTTTCTCTCGCTCTCCCTCCTTCCTATTCTATTCCTCCACCTTCATTCCATTTCTTTTTTTAAGTGGCCGCTCCTTCCTTGCTTTGTTCGTCGGCCCTTTTCATATGTGGGGGTCAGGTAGCCCACGGATCCCATTACTCCCTCCCGCTCCGTGGTGGATGGATGGATGGAGCAGGGGACGGTGGCGTGAGCGAGGGATAGGGCATGCCGAGGAGTGAAAAGGATGCTGTCAGATATGTCAAGGACTCCTGTTCAATTTATCCGGTGATCCTGAGGGGGACCCCACAGATCGAGGTGCAGAAAGTATAGAAAGACTTGTTTTTGAATGGCCACATCAAGCCTAAAAATAATGCAAAGGAGATTTGAATTTGGCAGTATTATCTCATATAATGGTGTTTTCAACCTGACTTAGGTTTAACATTTCTGCATGCTTTAACTGAGTTGTGCTGTTTTGGTAGTAATTGTTATAATAGCTTGTAGATGCTTTTTTTTTATTAAAGGAAAAGGCAGCAGGTATCTTTTCCATCTGCAGTCTTTAACTGGAGTGATGTCACTGCCAAGCCGCAATTACGCACGGCAGATCCACTGGTTACATTTTGTGCAACCAGCATCAGTCTGTTGTGAAAAAAAAAAAATAATGTTAAAACTAACTTTCTGTCATATTTGCTGAAACTGACCCTATGTTTGAGAAGAACTACATTAGGCAGCTAATTAAAAAAAAATAAAAAATCTGGCTCCTCTGGCAAAAATCCACAGCTCCTTGTTCAGATCCTCCAATCAGGGCAGCGTGTCAATCACTGCTCATGCACCCGCATTCTTTCTCCCTTCTGGGGGGAGGGGCTTAGGAGGCCGTTAGGGCTTTAGCAGAAAGGAGGGGAAGAACTGAGAATTTGATTCGATGTTCAAATTCTTTGGCTAAGTCCTGGATCTTCGCAATCCTACCTACAGCACCTTTAACCACAGAAGAACCCCTGTGCTTATGTGCACATCAAACGTGTCATTTTGATTAATTATTCTACACAGTTTCCTCTTCACATAAACAAGCACTTTGGATGCGGACACTGAACACAGTTAAGACAGCTCCACGAATAAAAATCACTAAAAACGTCACGCTCCGCTTATAACTACCTCAGGACCGTCAGTTCCTGACAGTGTTTTAGCCGGCGTCTGCATCTTAAACACAAGCTAACTGTTAATGGCTGTGCCTCACATCTTTTTTTTTGTTCACAGGTCGCATTTAAGCAGTTACTAGACGTTAAGAGTGTACTTAGTTCTGATGAACCCCCGAAAATGGACATTAGAGGCAACCTAAACATCGCCGCATGTTACAATAGTTAACACTAACAAACAACTAACAACTCAACAGCAAGTGACGTTAGCCTATCGTTAGCTAGCAGCTGGAGTAAACAGTTAAAATGCTGACAGCTAAACGGTGTAAAAGTGTGTCTGTATTTCACTGGAGAGGAACATATGACAGTGTGCCGCTGCTGTTGTCGGAAAAACACAGATGTTGCGTTCACTTGAAATTCGCCCCGCCAGCGTCGTGCTGCATTCAAAGTTGTTGTAAAATACCCTTTTCCTATCCAGTGGTTGTTTTTGTCGTTTAACAGGAACTTACTGGTGAAATAAGTTATTGTTATAAGTTATTGTTGTTACATTTTTAATAAATCATTTAATTTTGCCTTAGCAATAAACAAGCCGTTCTATAATGTCGTTTTTTTTTTGCTCCTTTTTGAAAAATAAAAAAAATATGCAGATTAAATATCAGGTAATAATCAACTGTAAAGTAGCTACACCTTTTTAAAAGGATCCTTTCGGTAAATTAGCCTCTGCCGGGTAGAAATTTGTGAAATTGTATAAAAAAAGTTAACACCAACATTTAGTGGCAAAATCCATTGTTATGTCTACAAAATTATTTTAGATATAGTAGAAGTTCAAGTCACCACTACCTCTTGTCAAAATATTGACTTAGTATCTCAGAATATAAACTAAGAATCTCAAAGTAATGAGAAAATGTCAAATATTGACTTAGAATCTCAATATATTGGCTTAGTATCTCAATATATTAATTTATCTCAAAATATTGACTTAGTATCTCAATATTGACTTAATATCTCACTATATTGTTCAGTATCTCAATATATTGATTTATCTTAAAATATTGACTTAGTATCTAAATATATTGACTTATCTCAAAATATTGACTTAGTATCTCAATATATTGACTTAATATCTCACTATATTGGTTCAGTATCTCAATATATTGATTTAACTCAAAATATTGACTTAGTATCTCAATATATTGACTAAGTAACTTAGAATATTGACTAGGAATCTGAAAGTAATGACAAACTTTAAAATACTGACTTAGAATCTCAATATATTAACTTCTGCACACCGGCGTGCAACATATTACTTTGTATTATGGAGTCTGGAGATCCTTTTTTCTTGTTGAAGGGGAAATCTATTGTTGGGGCACGTTTGTTTCTACTGTTTCAACAGAATTGTATTAATGTTGATAGTGTTTGGATGCTTTCAACGGTTTGTTCAAATTCTGCATTAGCAAAACACAATTTTTTTTATAAAATGATTAATCTTTACCCGGACAAGTGACTTTTATGCATGGACAAGTGAAACGTAAATGTACTTGTCCAAAGGACAAGTGCCTCAAAAAGTTAATGTCAAGCCCTGACATAGGGCCCATTCTGCTTGCATAATAAGTATTTTTACTTTAGATACTATCAGCATATTTTGCTGTTTAATACCAAAATGTGTTTTAAGTTTATAGCACAGGCCACTACATACAGCATTTATAGTCTAAGGTAGTTTGGAATTACAAATGCAGAGATTTTACATTGGGGTATTACAACTTTCACATAAAAGATCTGAATACGGAATACTTCTTTCACCTGTTATTAGGAATAGGAATAGGTCATGGATCTTTATAAACAGATGACTATATGAGGACTAAGTGACTGTAGAATGCATACACTGTAAACACCAAATACTGACAGATGATTGGCTCTGTGATTGACTATCTGACTGATAATTGAAATGATAATTGATCAAGTCATAATGAGGACATGATGTTTTTCTCCACTAAGGGCATCAGAGGACGCACAACATCCATAATGCATATTAGATATTAACGGGAGCAGGAATCATTCTCCTACTAGACCAGCTGATGGATTTACTGATTGATTGATTAGCTGACTGACTAATTTATTGGTTTTGTAATGAGGGGAAAACACATTTTTTCTCCATTAAAGCAAACCAAGGGGGATTCCCCTTGCTGGCAGCTATGATGTAATGCGTAGGTTTCGAATGACCTCAGCATAATCACCACCATTACGAAACAGGCGCTCAGCTCTCAAAACCACTTCATCACTTCAGTGTTGCCTACTCATGCCTACAGCCATCACTCATTCATTCCTCGCTCCTCTTTCTGTCAGCCAGACAGATGCCGTCAGACACAGACGCTGCTGCCAGATCTGTAGCCAAATCACAGCCACCAACAAAGCTTTGTTTGGATGAGAAAGAGAGAGTGTGTTTGTGACGTAGTGGACTTTTGGTGTTGCCAAACTGGCAGCCCAGGCTGTACTCACTTTCACCAGGGGGCAGTCAAGTAGGTGGGAGGCCAGATTGCTATTTTTCCAGGCTAATCATCGGAGTTGTTTGCCAGGTCTTTCTCCAACCCCACCCCACCCCCTCCCCGCTTATCCCCCCTCTCCTGCTGACTCTTAACCCTGACCTTCCAGCAGGAGATCCCTCTCTTGGCAAGAGGGAGGTAGAAAAGCGAGAGAGAAAAATGGGGGAAGTCAGTGGCGTGAGCTGAACAAGAGAAATGGGGGGGGGGGGGAGTCATGGTCAAGGGCTGATTAATGAGCCTTTAATTTAATCAGCAATTCCCATCTCGCCAGGGCCTCTCCACGTGGCTCTGTAGCAGCTTATTATTTTTAACAAGTCTGTGATCTCCCACTTTTCCTTTGCTCGTTTTCTTCCCATTTCTGTCTTCCCCAGTTCCTCTTTTATACCAAGCTCTTATCTGTGTCAGGGTTGGGGATGTGAATAGAGGGGCAATGATTAATGAAGTTTTAAGACCTATGAAGGATGTCTAATCTCTCTCTCTCTCTCTCTCTCTCTCTCTCTCTCTCTCTCTCTCTCTCTCTCTCTCTCTCTCTCTCCCTCCAACCCCTCTCTTTCTCGCTCCTTAAGCAAAACTGACTGCTGAGTTTCAGACCGGGCAGCTTCTGTTATGTAGCCTATTATAGTGATAAATGCTCAAAGATGGCCCATGACACTTATTTTATATTGTAAGATCAGAGTTAAGATGAAAATGAAAGTGTGTGTGTGTGTGTGTGTGTGTGTGTGTGTGTGTGTGTGTGTGTGTGTGTGTGTGTGTGTGTGTGTGTGTGTGTGTGTGTGTGTGTGTGTGTGTATCCTGCTCTATACATTTGTATCTGTTGTGAATCTTCTTCTGACCAATGTTTGTTTTCATTGACTAGTTTCTTCACACAGAGCAACATGTGTTTCCTATTTTGCCCTCACACTTCCACATACAGACTTATAACATTGTGTCTGGTAATGATAATACGTTGTATTCTGCATGAGCATCTGAGTCACTCTTCTGTTATTTCTGTTACCACAAGCCACACATTCTCAGACTTGAGAATTTTAAAAGCTGGATCAAACTATGTTGTCGGGACAAGTATTAAAGGATAATTGCGGTTTATTACAAAACGGGTCTTATTTTCATAGTATTGGTCTTTCTTTGTAATTATGAATCTTAGTCAAACTTTTTTCAGATTTGTTTTTAATCCTTTTTCCCTTTCAAAACAATCAGCTGACTGAGGGCATTGACACATTTCACTCAAACCAATCAGGTTTGCCACAACCTCTGTTAGCCAATCATCTCTTTGCTGTCATATTTTTATAACTGAGCCTTTTATCTGCTGATTTTAGCGGTTATGTCAGTTTCAGATCAGTGCAACCCACCACAACACAATCCACCTTCAATTTTATCAAAACCAACTGTCCAAGTCACATCCATCCAGACCTTCATCTAGGCTTCAGTCCTTCATACAATCCTTCACCTTTACTTTGTGTTGCACTATATATCAAATTAATTCATTTCTTAATAGCTCTTAAGCCCTTCTTTCACTTAATCTCTCCTGATTAAAATAACATTATAATCAGCAACTTAATTTCTGAGATTTGGTAACATAGTGAGTGGTCGGACAATCCATAGAACCAACAAACCATTGGCCCAGTCTAAAGTAAAAATAATAATCGGATTAATCCTTCAAAACAATTCTACTGTGAAAGTACTGTATGTCTGTCAAATGTTGAAACAACGCTGTATATATTTTTTCAGCCCTATGCTGACAGTAAGCTAAAAAAAGAAAACCTTTTACTTGACACAAATAATCGCTCTGCACACTGTAGATAGATGCCCTTGCTCACATTTTGGCTGAAAAACAGCACAGACAGCACCTTTTTTCAAATGCAGAAGCAATTCATTTATTTCTAGATAATTAGAAATTATGGCAGTTTAAAAAAAAAAGAGAGAACAAGAAGTGATGGAATAAGAAAGGCTTTGTAGTGAGTTGGAATGGAGATGAGAGAAGCTACCTCTGATTACTAAGTGGCTCTGTCCATTATCTTTACACAGTGAATAGCAGAACACCATAAAGGTAAAATGTGACTCATCCATCCCCACCGGTTATCACTCCCACTGGCTTATGGGAGCTGCCCCCCCCCTCTCCCCTCAATACATCCCCACACAGAATGACATAGTGCATACTTAGCATAGCCCTTCAAAATTTGCTTTCATATTGTGTGTCTGTGGGTGTGAAGGAGATGTTTACACATACAAGCATTTTATACAGCCCATGGATATATGTTTTTAAGAGCGACTTTTGTGTATGTATGAGTGTTTGTGTATGCATGAAAATGTGTCTTTGTAAGAGTGCATGTGTGTCAGGTCATTTCATATATGTCTTCTCTCAATCGTAGACAAGGGGAGGAGTATGTAGGTTCGCTCTCTCATCCTCTGCCATGGGGCTCTGAGAGGTATTGCCTCCCTTATTGCTGTTGAAAAGCCCCATCAGTGCCAGGCGCGTTGATTTATGTCCCTGAACCCCTCCACCTCCAGCTCCTTTCCATTAGGGCTTTACAATATTCCCCCCATTGTTCAGCTCCCGGCGTTATCGGCCCTGCCCAGGCTTGTCAGCAAGACCTGCCCCACACACAATCACACCAGGAGCAGCGAAGAGGAGGGGGAAAGGGGGTGGGGGATAGGACGGAGTGAAATGGAAGACGTGGGGTACAACAGATAGGAGGGAGAGAGAGTGCTGGATGAAGAGGGAGATGGAGAATTGGCAGGCAGAGATGGTGGGGGGAGGGAGGGAAGCAAAGACAGAGGGGATGAGAGGAGGAAAAGGGAGATGATGTGGAGGGCAGCATGTTGAGGGAAGTGTAGAAATGGGAGATGTCCATCTAAGCCTAGGTTTTATTGTTCCTGAAAGGGTGCCGGTGGTACAGGGAGGAGGGGGATGTAAGTTAGGCAAAATGTGATAGGTTGACAATAACCAAGAGGGGTGAAGATTCCATTTGGTTGCAATACTGTGGGACATTCTGTTAGTGTATGTCCATTAAGATATAGATTTTATTACCTCAGAATGGGTTGGTGTTGCGGTGTGTTCAATGCAGTGTTGCCGAGATAAGGTGATGGCGACGGTGCCAGCGAGCAAAGCTTTTGATTTGGACCCCAATTTGTCAATTCTGGTCAGCTTTATTGCCTTGAAGCAAGGTTGGATGAAGCAGGAGCGCATTGATGCACTTGGTTAAATGTAGGTGCCTTTCACACTGAGGTTTACAATATAACGCAGGCAGATGCAACGCAGTCGCTAAGTGAGGTACAATGAACGCTTGAAAGGCAGCCTCGAGAAAGGTCGAGAGGGCCACATGAGCAGAATGTGAATGAGGGAGGACTATTTAAAGAGATTCAGGATCGATGCTTGTCTTGATAATGCGCGTGCAAAGGAAGAGCATGCAGAGGTTGTTTGTGAGGGTATTGAAAGTTCCAGCTGGTTATTTTAGCTCACATACACCATGAGGTTACTTTTCTGTGACAGTACTTAAAGTCAAATTTCTTTTGCTGTTAATAATGCAAAGGCAATCCAGTGGAACGTCATCGTAAATGTGAAATATATTCTTTTTCCCCACCTTCTGTAAATGGATGCCACCTTGACTTACACCCCACCTATTCTAATTGTAACAAAAAACAATTGCTCACAAATGGCAAAGTCTTCCTATTTATTTTAGTGCTGCATATGCCTACCCAGACAATAACATGGTAAATTTAAAATGAATTGCAAATTGCACTTATTTTGTATGCTGGGGGCCTCTCCTCCCCTGTAAAAGATCTTTCTGACATATACCTTTTTAAGAAGAGGAAGATGAGAAAGCGTGCATGAAAAGAAGAAGAGGAAGGAGAGAGGAGGGGTGGGGTGGTTGGCAGATAAGCCTGCTTGCTTTCAACTCTGTGGAGGATAAGGGAGAAGAAGTTTTAATATCTCTAAATCAGCGGCTCGATATTGAAAGTGTCATCTAATTGAAAATGATTTAGGACATCGGGCCCGCCTGGCAATCATATATAAATTCACTCCTGACACCAGCTCCAAAGTCTCTCTATTTCTACTTTATGAGTCATTTGCATGGTGGGGGCCTTTGAGAGTATAAACCATGCAAATGATATGGAGCGCTGCACAAGGTGATGTGTCCCCTCCTCGCTCCCTCCCTCTCCTCCTCCATCTCTCCATCTCTCTCTCGTTCTCCCTCTTAGCCTCAGGAGAAATGCTTTCTGCTTTGCTGCTGCCTTTGTCCAGAAAGTCATTTATTTCTCTTGTTGTTCGCTCACTTGCTATTATACAGCTTGCCGCATAGGTTAGGGAGAAAGAGCCGGCTGCCACCCCATTCTGCTGAATAACTGTCATCTCCTATTTGCGAGCCCATGTTGTACGTTGAAGTAATTTTCTTATTTTGTGAAAAGACAGATGGAGATACCCACAATAGAAATTGTGGTGTGCATTCCTATAGTACATAACAATAAATATAACTGTGCTTTAAGGTGACACTGAAAGCCTGGGAATACATCTTTGCACTTCAGACTGTAATATGAAGTAATACCTGTACTGTCTATTACTTGAGGCTGTATAAAATGTTTTTATCTTTCAATGAGCTTTCGCCTCCTTAGCAAAGCTGTCGTTAACATGAGCGTAAGACTGCTTTCAAGTCACTAAACACACACTTGGCAGGTAGAATTAACACAAAGAGCATCACAAATTCAGAAGCCTTGAATTGGTGCAACTAAAAACTCAACAACAAAAAAAATACTATTTTCCCGAGCAATTATTTGCCTGACTGCCCATCTCTCCTCTTAAATGGATATGAAGAGCAGGGAGTGAGTTCAGAGGGGCCGACTGTACACGCTTACCCTTCACGGCTCCTATAAAACTTTTATGCCTTGAAAATCCTCTATTTCTCTCTCGGGGAAAAAACACTGAGATGAAAGGATGAAGGACAAATGGAGACAGATGGAAAGCAACACAATGAGCATCTCTGTTGCTCCTTTTCTCCTGTAAATGGACAAAATTGTAGACAAACCATTTTCGGTCTTCTCGATCTCCCAAAGCAGCTGTTATTGAGGCGTAAGGGGAATATCCATGTGCACATTATCATCTACCACTGTGTGGCCTTTCGTCATAGAAACGGGGCTAAGTTATCCCACAGGGTGTAATTTGTGTGTAAACATGTGTGCCCTCGTTTTTTTCCCCCTGGATCTGTGGTTTCGGTCCATTTACCAAGAGGAGCTGAGCTGCGCTATATCACTCTGTGTATGTTTGTGTGCATATGGTTCATGTTTTGTGTGTGAATTTTACATGAATGTGTACGCATGCATCATAATTTGATGGTGAGTGCTAATGTACGTGTATGCATGTGTTTATGTCTAGTTTTTGCCTAAATGCATTTGTAAGTATATAGGGGTGTGTGTGTGTGTGTGTGTGTGTGTGTGTGTGTGTGTGTGTGTGTGTGTGTGTGTGTGTGTGTGTGTGTGTGTGTGTGTGTGTGTGTTCAGGAGCTAGTGAGTGAATGACTCCAGCCGTCTCAAGTGTTGCCCAGGGAGCTCCTGCGTGCGGTGGCAGTCTTGTTTGTCTTCTGCTGCTTCTCAAACAATGGCATCCCATGGGCCCACTCTCCACCTAATTGAGAGACTACAGAGAGGGAGAGAGAGAAATGACAGGGCCGCGCTCACACCAGCTCAATTGCGCACATAACTTTACAATGTGCAGTTTTTATTATAACACATTATCACCTGCCTGTTCCCTCCAAGAGCATATTGTTAGGCTTGTTCACAGACACACACACACACACACACACACACCACTCACATTTGATGAAGATGAAGCTTCACTTTATATAGCAGCACTAAGAAGTCTCTCAGTGCAGAGCAAGGATAAACTAAATAGTCGATACAGTGTTCTGTTGTGTCTTTGAGGCCTTGAAATGTCTCCGACACTCTCCTTTAAGATGACATGATTCTATTTACTCAAACAACACATCACATGGATGGTTACAAGATCTCTAGATTCACTGCGTCATGAGCACATTATAGTTGCATATATAGTTGCATCATAATTGCATCAGAACATATCAGAATACACTGTATGAATTATGAATCTGGTATAGGCAGGTAGGTTTAGAGTTATGTCTATCTTTTTTTTGATAAATTACATCATTATGTAGTATGAATATGTTGTGTGACCTCTTAACGGAGGAGAATGGCATAGGATGTGTCCCAATGTCATACTACATTGAAATTATAAGCAGGTTTTGAGTATTTAACATGTTCAGGTTAGATTTTTGATTTGGCTGTTGACCTAATCTGTGGTCCCACAATGCAATACACAGAGAAAATGGGAGTGCTGCTTAAGTTGGGAAACATTTAAATAAATTGGACGTGAGACAGCCTAGGTCTTTTTAAGGACATTTTTGCTTTCTGTTTGTGAAGTTTATTTGTCAGTGGCAATCAAAAGTCGCAGTTTGATGCTCCTTGTCACAAAGTACTGAAAACAATTTCCTGCTGAAATAAAACTAATGATTTCTTCTATGCAAACTACAAAAACATACTATACTATGATACATTTTGTATAGTACATAATGTATACATTTAGCATGTTAATGCATGGAGTTAAAACACAGTGTCAGTGTTCCCAGTTTAAAAGACTGAATCAGCTACATGTAAAAATGACAGAATAACAGTTGGGGTATACTGTATTTATGTTTTTTCCTTCCTTCTGACACACACACACACACACACACACACACACACACACACACACACACACACACACATATACATATACACAATGGCAATGGCCCAACATTTCTCCTGCTTCTCTCTCAGCATTCCAAGACTATTAGGGGAAGAGAGAGAAAGAAAGAGAGACAGAGGGTGTGTATGCAGTGAGCTCTGTGGGCCCATTAGAGTGGTAGTGCAGGGAAACTACCAGGAGAATATAGACTGCAGAAACAAGTGGATTAGGACTTTCTAACGAGGACAGGCAATACCTCTTGATGGATGACAGCCTTCATACTGTGCTTATAGAATGTGTGTGCTGGGAAAGGGGGGGACTTCAGTGTACATGTGCATGTCAGTGTGTGGTTAAGTGTGCATGACTGTGTATTCTGGTTTAAATGTGTGTGTCTGCGTGTCATTACTGTCTGTGTCAGTGCTTGTGTATCCACTCTCAGAAGGAAACTGTGAAAATGATGTCCTTGAATTTCACATCCTTATAATCAGGTTTTTGTCCTTCTATTCTTTTTTTTTTTTTGCATCAGAGCAGTGACATAAAAGACCAGCTCATGAATGTCAATGTAAATATTTGCTACAAGCCTATTGGAAAAAAAACCAAAAAAAACACAGGATATTGTTGAACAGGGTGCCTGTGTTCGTCCAGTATCGTTGACATTCACTTGGTAGTACAATAGACGCAAAAGCGAGGAGGCATGGAAGTGTCGGCTGCTTGTGTAGTCAATGGGGCCCTTTTACAAGCTATTTAAGGGGATAAAAAGCATGTCCTTTTCAGCGTGACACTGGTGTCAGTGTGTTTCAAAGGCGCTCCAGGGCCATTTAGAAGCAGTGGCAGCGCCGCCCGCATTGATTAAAGCGCTACAGTGCAGAAAGGAGAGAGGCAACACTGCTAAGTGAATATGGAAATGACCTCCGTCATCCTCTTTTTGCTCCCACGCCAACCTCTCCAAATGCACAGAGCAGCGTGATGGAGACAAGTATGTCCTGTTTCTGTTTATGTATCAGCGTCGCAGCATTAAAGCAGTGTGTCTGTGCGTTTATAGTTAAGATATAGCACACAAGGGAGGTGTGTGTAAGTTGCAGAGGAAGTGAGGAGAGAGAGAGAGAGAGAGAGAGAGAGAGAGAGAGAGAGAGAGAGAGAGAGAGAGAGAGAGAGAGAGAGAGAGAGAGAGAGAGAGAGAGAGAGAGAATGATGACATGATGGGCCCCGAGGTGTGATTGCAACTGGCTCAAGTGTCCTGGTTTTGATGAATTAATATGCTTCCAATGACAGCGGCCCCTGGCAGACTGAGAGCATGGCCGGGACCTCTCCTCCTCTCCTTCTCCGGGTGGAGCTACCAGCATTACACACCAGAGACTGATATAACTAATACTGAAAATACATTCAAACATAAATGATCTCTCTGACTCTCTTTTTCTCTCCATAAATATTTACTTTAGGGCACTATATTCACAAATGGACAGCACGGGCGAGATATATGCATTGAACCCTAACCTTTATACCTATGAAATAGTGATAATTTATTGTGAAAGAAGTAGTCCCTTTATCTCCTGAATCTCTGCAAAAATGCAAAAGCATACCCATACACACCGGCATACTGATCCTCATCCATAACACAGATCACATGTTCTAGCATGGCTGTGACCTGCACTGTAGGTGAGCTCATTTGCATGTGCGATCTGTTACGTGCCATCGGCCTTCAAATGGATGTGTCCCGCCAAAGAAGATTCCAGTAATTAACCCAACACAACATAGTTGTCATCTGGTAATTGACCTAATTGTTTGGCTTGTCAGCTCCCGTTCTACGTGTTAAGCATTAAATATGCTGGGTGTCATTAATCAAAGGATTATCATGTATCCAGGGCAGGGCGAATGCACTGTGTCTTGTTCTTGTTTAGCAGTGTAAGATGTTATAGAGTGTCCGCAAGGTTTTGTATAAGAAGAAGATTTATTTATATTAGGACAATGGACATTAATCAACATTTCTGTAAATGCGCCAGTGTTAGCCAGTCGGCTAATTTTCAACTGTAGTCCTAGTTGCATGCACGTCTTTATGGTGGGAAGAAACCGGAGCACCCGGCCTGGGACAACCTGGGATTGAACCCAGAACCTTCTTGCTGTGAGGCAGAAGTGCTAACCGCTGAGCCACCGTGCTGCCTTAACACTACAATACTACATTTCTCTGTGTATTTTAATCGCCGTAACATTTTTACAGGCTTTAAGCCTTTAATAGCTTGTGAAAGTCCTTATTTTACAGCCCAGCAACACTCCATCAAATTATCCACAGGGTTTACAGTGGTCCGTCTTTACCAGGCAAAGTGGGGTTCTTTGAAAATTGTGTACAATTGAATTTTTGTTTAGCCCGGGTAAATCACAGATCAAAATCTGTTATTCCCAACACCATCATCACATTACTGTAAAGCTCCCCACTCTAGCCTTAATGTACTATCTGTGAGTGCCAACATAGCTTACCAGCCCTGATTCTGTAGGCCCTTATGGAGGTGTGTAAGTGCATGCTTTTGTGTGTGTGTGCACGCTTGTACGTATGTGTTTGTATATGTGCTAACGGCAGATAGCTCAGGTCCAATTCACAGCTGATTCACGGCTGAGGCTTATGTATTTAGAAGCAGATTGCCTCCAGGTTGCTATAAAAGGTGTTGAGCTGCCACTTTTATTGGATTTTTAAAGTGAGGAGATTACATCCCGTATATGTCTAATGGTTCCCCACACACTGCTTATTCAGTTTTGTCTCTCTCCTCTGGTCAGGTTTTTGTATTGTCTAGAGCAAAGCAGGAGGGGTGTGCTCCCTTATATCCTATGCACACACCCAGTGCATTAATAACAATAACAATAAAAAGGTAATCAAATCTGTAAAAACAATATGTACTTAATGTTGGTCCAGGATCCACTGCTAAAAGCCCACCTCATCAAACTGCAAATTAGTCTCGGCTGTAACTTTATTACGGCGTGGCCCAGAGACGGGCAGCCATAAATAATTCAACTGCACCGTCTCTGGAAGCGGTAAGATTTAATTCTACTGAAGGAAAAGTGTGTGTATGTGCGTGTGTGTGTGTTCACTTGCTTAGATGCATGCATGCCTGTGAGGTTTTGTTTGAGCTAGTGTGTGTATGTATTTGTGAAATTAGACAACCCCTCCTTCGTACAAACACACACCGCCAACACCACCCTCCTCTTTCCTTCTGTTCTCTCATTGGCAGGCGGCTGGCTTTAGCCTCCCATTGCAGAATATTCCCTACCAGGTAGCACCATGGCAACGTACTCAGCCTCATCCATCAGCCAGCCAGCGCCCCAACCCTCCCAGCTACAACCACCTAGAGAGAGAGACACACACACTAGGAGAGAAGTAATAAAAAGGGATGGGGTAAATCGGTGGAGGAAGGAAGACAACAGAGATAGAGGAAATAAGAAGGCAGCAAAGTTGCTAAGTTAATGTTAGCCAAACATGGAAGAGAAAACAATGACGAATGGTAAAATACTTCTTATCCAAAATGTCCATAAATATCCATCATAGTTAACAGTCTGACATTTTGGTTTAACTTCTGCACCAGCTGTTGGCAGTAATGGATTATTAACAACATTGTGTTGCATTCTCTTTTGGTTTTACCTCAAAGTAAGGCTTGTTGCATGGTTCCTACGCCTCGCGGTCTGTGGCCACGCCAACTGCGCACTATTCCATGTGGATGATTGGCTTGTTGGTCCTCGGACCCAATCCGTCTTCTTCAAAAACACGATAATCAGCTACCGTATTTATAAAGACGCTGATAACAAGTAAGCAAGTAGAAAACAACGGCCGCAGGTTTGAGACGCAGGCAGCGCAGTTGCTTTTCACCGCCTGCAAGACCCAGGCGGACCCAGGGCATGCTGGGAAACGCCGGCGCCTCAGCTGATCTAACAGCTGATTGGTTCAGAATCGACTCAACATGATGACGTTTTATATAAACTTTTTATTGATTTTGAATTGGAGAGATTTTAACTGCTATTTGTCTGATTTAAAAGCTTATTCTGTGCAAACCACATGTGTGGCTGATAGTTATGTTTATAAATCATAGAGACTAAATCTGTTCAGATTACGGATCATCTACAGTGTGTTGTTAATTAAAATCAGCAACAGATCGCATGTAGAGCATTTGGACACCTACTCTGTCATAATAAAAACAACTGGAGACTGTGTACAAGCTGATATATGGGTCTGATAACGTTTTATTAAATCGGAATCTGACCTAACAGGTTGTGAGTGTTTATGTGACTTCCTGTTCAGCCTGAAGGCTGCTGGAAACTGCTGAAAACTGTCCAACTTGACCGTTGCTTTTTGTCTCCATCCCCAGCTGCTGCCGCCTGCTCTCGTCCACAGTTCATCTCGAACAACCCTATTAACTACATTGTGAGTGCAATGGCAACTACGGCACAGACCAAAGCGTGGCTTGGGTGAGTAACACATTCATTGTTGTTCACAGTGTGCACAGACCATTCTGAGAGCTTAAAGTGGCGTCTGACTTTGTTGATGCGATGTGGTGTTGCCGAGTTCATGGATGTCAGCAATTACTTTGGTGAGTACAATGTTCTAATAACATGATGGCTAAAACGACGAAAATAAGACCCACGTTAGTTAAGTTATAAGTTAAGTTATTTAAGCCATGTGTCCTGGCCATGTGATAAGTACCAGAAAACAATAACATAAAATCATCTTGTCACAATAATTTTGTCAAATCTTGCAGAGTTTTCCATCTGACAGCACATAGAGCTCATTTCCATGCAATCTTCGCTACCTGTTTCTCGTAGTGTCCGAAACTATGGACTTGCCAAATCACTGAGCTGACAGCCGTGGTATAAACCGAAGTCTTGGGACAGATGGAAGTTGTCTGCTGCCCATGAAAATGTCATCACTGTACCTGCGCCATATATCTTCATTAACACTGTACAGATAGCATCAGGGGTAATGCCCCCAGTTTGATGGGAATGCTCAGGTGTAGTGTGTTAACCTCAATGTGGTGCACAGCTGGCAATTTTAATTCATTGTGTGTGCAGAATCAACCTATTAGTGTAGTACAGTATATATATATATATATATTGAGAGAGAGAGAGAGAGAGAGAGAGAGAGAGACTTTGCAAGGCTAAGTGAGCACATTACCAGGCTCCTGTATTCTCTGACATCTGCACCTTGTTTACTGACAGAGAGAGACCCTATCCTCTGGGTGAGGAGGTGAGGAGAGTGGGTTGGGAGAGGGAGGGGGCACAAGGGGAGCCCCAGGTCTCACTTGTAATTGAGGAGTGGAATGAGAAAATGTGGAAGGGAAAAGTGAAAATACGTGCGTGTTGGAGGGACAGAGGCAATTTTGGTGCCTCTCTCAATATTGGTGGGGGCTTGAGTGAGCAGGACCTGGGGGAGTTTGTTACTCTCTCGATGTGTGTGTGTGTGTGTGTGTGTGTGTGTGTGTGTGTGTGTGTGTGAATGTGAATGTTGGAGGATGTAACAGAGGCAATTTTGGTGCTTCTCTCAATATTGGTGGCCTAAGAAGGGGCTTGAGTGAGCAGGACCTGGGGGAGTTTGTTACTCTCTCTACCTCTCTCCCAACAGCTCTGTGGCCGCAATCAGTTCCACCAAGCTGACATTCCACCAGCTCCTGCCTTGCTTCACCAGATTTCATCATGCCCTTATACTTCTGTTTTGGCATCTTTATCTATTGCTTTATTAGCTCTTTTTACCTTTCACTCTCTTAAATGATTTTAGAGGCTGTTGACGTTATTATAGAGCGACAAAGTCTGCGTCCCATTTCCTACTGACAGTCAACTTTGGTTTCATAAAAGATGTACAGTAAGAACATAAATTGGTAAAAGCACATTTCATCCCAATGTTTATAATACGTATAGACATTAGGGCTGTCAATTGATTAAAATATTTAATCGCAATTAATAGCATGATTGTCCATAGTTACCCCTACATAGTTAGTTACCCAACTTGGGTCTTATATTCATAGACCTTGTTTATTACAGGGTGTGTGAAGGTGTGTACTGTATGTCTATTAGGTTTGGTAACCTTGTGCTCACCATATTCAATTGCTGACTTTTGAGAACATGGTGACAATACAGGGCAGTCATGATAATCAGACAAGGTTGTCTACAAACTATCTACTACTACATCAGTTAAAGGTGAAACTGAAAGTGAGCATACATGTAATGTTGGTAATAATAACATTGCTTATTGCTCACAGAAACACAAACACAGATGAGTATAGTAGATTGATCAACGTTGAAACAGGTAGCCGGTTTGTATTCTGTGATGGATGTTTGAACAGTTTGAGTAACCATTTCCTTCAATGTCTTTCATAAATAAGGTTTGCTAACCTGGCTGTGTGTTTAAAATTGTCTGATCATGTGATTGCTCGCCCCCATTTCATTCAATTAACTTGATTAGTACAATGTTATCATTACCGACAAGAATGATGGCCTAAACTACGAAAATATGCCCCAAGTTGTAATATCTTGGAATTATTCTTTAACTGTGAAGAAGAAGAATAAGAAGAAAAGGATGAGTTGTGAAATGAGCCAGGGTGATGGAATCCAAAGTCGACAGCCTTTTTGTGGCTCAGCAGCCAAAGAGTCCCCAGAGATGGACTGTATCCTCACTTATTGGACATACTGAAACCTGTCGCTGCATTCAGGCTCAGTTTGAAACAATGTAGCCATGCCTCCCTCTAAACGCATAAAACGCATAAACACACACTTCAGTGAAATCCTATCTGTGTCTTTTTGCTGTTGCTCTCTTTCAGGTGTAACAGCTCGGTTCCTAAGGCAGCTTACACATATAGCCGACGGCCGACCGTCAACAGAAAAGCCAGTCGAAATCAGTCTCCCCGTGTTGGTCCAAAAAGTGCCACAGAACACACCAAAAAGATGAGACCAGACCAGACGTAATACATCTCTATAACAGCAGGCGGCGCTAATCTGTATTGTTGCCCAAGAAATGAAAACCGGCAGCTGATTGGACGAACGCATCACATGGGTTTGTTTTCTCCGGAAATTCAAAGCCAGACTGTCATGGCGGCCGTTCAGAATACGATCTCATATTGTACTAAAATAGTTCACTGAAACATGTTTCTGAAAACATTTTAAGCGAGAAATAGGCCATGAAGTTGCTGAATCTGTCTTCATTTCAGATCAACAAAGGTCAGTTTAAAACATTTTCATCAGATTTTGAGAGACTCTAGTCAATTTCAATTTCAATTTCAATTTCAATTTTATTTATAGTATCAAATCATAACAAGAGTTATCTCGAGACACTTTACAGATAGAGTAGGTCTAGACCACACTCTATAATTTACAAAGCCCCAACAATTCCAACAATTACAGTAATTCCCTCAAGAGCAAGCAGTGCGACAGTGGCGAGGAAAAACTCCCTCTTGGGAAGAAACCTCGGACAGACCCAGGCTCTTGGTAGGCGGTGTCTGACGGGCCGGTTGGGGGTGTGATGAACAGTGGCGATAATAGTCACATTAATAATGGAACAGTGACTGGATGTAGCGGGGAGCTGCAGGGTTCAGCAGGAAGCAGCATGACATTGCAGGGCATCGCTGAGCTCGGCAGGGAGTGCAGCAGGACAACGGCGACAGCTGGAACCAGGATCTTGGTGCCACCTCATGAGTCACCTCATTCCGCTCGCCATTTCCGGGTGAGTCCCGACTGCCCTGCCGGCGACTGAACATGTCAGGTCGGCCAAAATGAAGGCCAACAGCCCCTCAGACTGACGACGGCATGGGACATACCGAACAGATTTGAGTCACTGACCTCGCCAGACTGTCCAACGGCCGATAATCTCCTTGGTGTGTCAGCACCTTAACCCAACCCACTGGCCACTGCCTGAGGGAAGAGAGGTTCGAGGTGTGATGTGGCCTATCATTGTACACATAAGGGTAAATGCAGTATAAAGGAAGGGAGCTGAAATATTGATGAGGGTCGGACATGGAGCCTGCAGATCTATAGCCTGGCTACTATATGAGTTGCTTTATCATTCCCGGCTGTTATTGAGCAGTAGGAGAGAGAGAGGCCCTCAGGGCAGCTTGCAATAGCCAACAGCTACACTTCTGCTCCAAACAAGGATCTCCCATGATGCCTCTCAGACTGAAATAGAGAATTGTGGGGAATCTACTTTTCCATCTAACATTAATTGGACATCAATTATCCCTTAAATGCTCCTAAGTCTGTCTCCACTGAGACTGTTTGCAGCATTATGTCCGGATTGTGCCCCCCTCTACATGAAGACTGTTTTCTATTTATCTAAATATGTAGGCTCAATCTGATCAAATTTGGCTGGTGGGTGGGACAGGCAAAAGTTTGATTTCTACATCATCTCCACAAAATATATGGCAGCCAAAAGATATTCATTCATTATCTGCAAAAACAAAGATATTGCCTGGGCTGAAACTGCTGTAGGCAGGACTGTCTATGAAACAAAAAATTGTCACTCAGACAAATGTTACATTTCATTTTTATGGAAATGAGATTCCATTTTTTCAGTTACCCATTATCCCATGGCTGTTGGCTTAGCTTGATTCTGAGATGTTCCCCAGACTCTTCAAATCGTAATTTTGCTGCTTTGACATCAGGACACAGCTTTCTCTGCAACACTCCCTTTTCCTTCTTGCTATGACCCTTTCAACATTACTCTCATTTACACATTTAGCGTAATCCGTCCCTGTGGAGCTGCCCATGATAATGACCATGTTGTAAAAGGAGTGGCACTGCCCATGCCAATAAGCCATGTGAGCACAGGGGCACGGTGGCTTGCCAGTTGGCAGGGCGAAGAGTCTGCCTGTGTTGATGACTATAATCAAATAAGTCAGCAGTTGTGTTGGAGGGTAGGAGAGTTGGATGGTAAGAGAGTGGAAAAGGAGGGATAGAGTGAGGGATTAATAGAGAGAAAGTTAGGAAGTGTGAAGTAGAGAGATGGGTGTATAGGGGGGCGGTTCAGAGACTAGAACTCGCGCCCCGTGTCATTCCACTATACACACTCCCATTTAAATCCGTTAATTAGTACAAGGCTACATAGAGGGAGATTGACGAGTGTTGCCATGAGACGAATTGGCTGCTAATTAAGACGATCTCTCGGAGGGAGAGGGATGACTCTCTCTGTGTGTGAGCGAGTGAGTGCACGCTCGCATGAATAACCTTTTGCATAAATCTGTGTGTATTTTTGGGCTTGTGTATCCGTGTGTATACTCTTTGTTGTGTAAGTACACGTGAGCGTGAATGTGTTTTAGAGAGTGCAGGGGGTTAACAATCACAAAGGAGAGGAGGGGTTGATGGGAGTTGTTGTAATCTGTGGGGGTACCCGCATGAAACAAGCATGGAAGGTGGAGAGAGAAAATCAGTTATTTTGCGTAATTACCTCATAATTGTGTCTCTGACTGTCAGTGATTGCTTTGTTTATTAGAGGGAGAGGGGTAAATGAACTCCTGGTGGTTTGACTCATACCGTCTGCTGGTGTCTGTATTTGTCATTAGGCATTTGCCTCGTGGTCCTGTTTGTTAACGTACTGTATATGGTTGGTATATTAGCAAAGTGGTAAGTAAACGTAGCCTCAGTCAGCTTGACAGTGTGTGGCAAAGTGGAGGACATTTGTAACTCGGCTGTAAGTTGTGTGCTGTCATTGCCTCATAACAAGTCAACTCAGGTACACTGCCTATTGTCTGAATTGAATTGACAGTGGACTCAAATGAAGTACAGTTATACAGCAGGTCTTTAGTCAGATTTTGTGTACAACTTGATTCGTATCCACTAGAGGTAAACAAAATATACCCACTGAATATAGTCCAGTGGATTGCACATGTGGCTGTAATCCATACCAAGAGACTCCACTACAAAAACAGCATTACAGTACATGTAAATGCCGTTTGCTTAGCTGTACAATATTGCAGTAATACCAGGTATATTATCACCCCACACACTTAGTTTCTTCATTTTCTCTGCCCACAGTGTTTTACAGATTTACAGGAGATATCTATATATATATTTTTTATATATTCACAGAAGGGCAAGACTTTCCAAACTTACGGTCTCCATAGTGTCCGTATGAGAAATGACTCATTCTGTCCATACACTATTAAATTGTGGTTGCTCATGAGTGCGTAGCATTAAAGTAGAATGATGAAAAAATAAGTCTGTCCTTGTTGTGTGTTTCCAACAAGGCCAATAGAAATAATCATCTGCTGACAAACGTTTTCAGCAAACTGCACCTTTTAGAAGCACTGAAATGCTTCTGTTGTTCTCATAGTCATAATAACTACAATAATGGAGCTCTATAGACGTCAACAGTGTGGTTCCGGAAGTGAAAATCTCAATTCATATTCTACATAAAGATTATGATTATTAGCCATAACTATCCAAGCTAGATTTGCCACGAGCTACTAGTTTGTGAAACGAGGGTTTATGCTCCTGTAGAAGCTACAAGTCCGTCTGAAGTCAACCTTGTTTTAAGAAAAACATGTTTTATTCACAATGGCTTTGAGAAGTACTACACTACCTACAATCCTAAGCGTAATAGCCAACATGCCATAACCACAATGTCTATGATTGGTGGAGCTCGCTGTTACCATGGGGATGTTTACCGCACCCGTGAACGGCTAGTGAGCTGCTATCACCACGATCATTTGTACACGATGTCTTGGGGCAGCTGTTTCTCAGGTGGTAGAGCGGTCGTCTACCAATCGGAAGGTCAGTGGTTCGATCCCTGGCCCTGTAGTCCCATGTCAAAGTGTCACTGAACAAGACACCGAACCCTCGATTTTCTCCCGATGCTGCACCATCGGTGTAAATTAGTGTGAATTGTTATCTGATGAGCAGGTGGCATGCATGGCAGCCTCTGCCGCAGTGTATGAATGTGTGAGTGGTTCCTGTACTATGTAAAAGCGCTTTGAGTAGTCGTTAACACTAGAAAAGCGCTATATAAATACAGTCCATATACCCTTTTTCAGTTTTCAAAATGTTTTTTTTGCGCTGACTCAAAGGTTTAATGGTCACGATTCATCTTGTAGTTGGTTGGCTTGGTTCCAGGCGTAAAACCTTTTATATAGGCACATTCTGAAACGTCAATGGAATAATTGAATTGGGATAATCACTTCGAAACGGGAGCCGTTCAAAAAGTGGGCAGTCACTGTTGAGCTGTATTGGATTTCTCAGGCAATTTAACAAAGCACCTCACATAAAGTTGGGGATTTTTTACCTGAGTATTAGCCATGGTGTCAGTGCCCCATTGTCTGTGGAGTTACAGTATGCATACAGAGCTCTCACATGGCTTGGCTAATTAGAGAGTTGAATTTCCAATGGCACACAATGGGCTGTTGCTTCCACTAGTAACATCTACTATATCAAGAGTTATACAAAGTAGCAGCACGCTTTTCTATTATTTTTTTATAGATAAGATAACTCTTAAATCATAGCTTTTTGTGTACTTCCTCTGTAAAATGTCTTCAATTCAGTGTTTCTTTTAGGATTTTTTTTAGCAATGGGGGCATATTTTCAGTTGTGATTGAACTGTATTTTTTGAGGAACTAGGGCACTTAAGATCTACAACAAGTCTACACTTAGAACGGACCCACCGCGGTGACGTTCTTGGTGGAGCTGTTCGTGTAATAGTCGACTTGGAAGAAAGCGAACGATTTGACAATAAACTACATCAACACAACAGTATGTGGAATTAAACTGGACGGGCCCAATGACCTCTGAATTAGTTCTACTTGTTGTTAAATTGCAATGTGAGTGGAAGCCATTGCATTATGTCTGCAGGATAATTTAAAAGGCAACCACGACTACATTTTTTTGTACAGCCCTATTTCTGATACCGTGGTGGCAGAAATGTTGCCATATAGAGGAAACACTGCTTCAGTTATTTACGTCTTTTGCTTTATTCTCCCTCCATCTCACGCTCTCCCTTTCCTATTCTCGTGTCTTTCACTTTCACACATTCGGATATAGATCTGCTTAAATGACCTTCAGCTGTCTCTCTCCCCCTCTAAACTTCTCCTCTTTCTGTTGTCTTCTAAAAATAGAGCTCCCCAATCATCAGAGGAGTTCTGCGGCTGGCCCTGTGGGCACAGGATTTGGCAAGAGGGTGCCAGAGATGAGCCTAATTAACTCATTGAGAAGGAAAGAGCAAGGGAGGGAGAGGTGGGGGAGGAAGAGAGGGACAGAGGCAGGGGGTGGCTGAATAATGACAGAGACATGAAGAGGGTGAAAGATGGAGTGGTGCAAAGAGGAAGATGAGGAGGAAGAGGGGAGAAAGAGGAGGAGATAATGAGAAAGGAGGGTTCAGAGAGAGAGGAGAGGCGAACCAGGGTCTCTGGGGTGAGGATATAGTAGTGAACAAGGCAGAGGCAGAGTGATGGAGAGGAGCACTAATTAGACTCAAGACCAAAGCCCCTTCTTACTTTACATAGCAGTAGAGGGGGAATGGAAGAAAGGAGGAATGGAGATAGATGGGTCAGGCTGCTTGCTGCAGCGCCAAGATATGAAAAGGAAATATGTAATCTTCAATATAGAGAGAGCGAGCCAAGTGACGGCAATCTAGCCAACTCAATTAGACCACGTCTATAAAACAAACTGCTCTTAATCGCCTCTGTCAGACACTCGTAGGCAAATGAACTGGCCTCTTCCTGCAGGGAGGTGGGGGTGAGATAACGGCAAAGATGGAGACACCCCATCCTCCCCTCTCCACCTCTCCTAGCACTTATATGATGTTTATTCAAGGTGCTTGTTTTATCCATTCTGGCCTGCTTTTTTTTGCTCAGCATAATTCTACTATTGCTCATGTTTCTCTATCTTTATTTTTTCTTCTGTCACCTCATTTACTCCCATGTCTACCTTCTTCAGGGTCACAGTGAATAACAATTTAAGCCTTTTGTTTTCTCTTGGAGTGCAGTATTCTTGTCTATTCTAGTAATGCGTGAATCAAAAGTATTTTTTTCATACTTCTTATTCACATATTCTACCCTTCAGTGTTGTAAGTGTGTACATTGACAGTTTAAGTTTATATACCTCTTTTGCTATTATTTTCTTTACATTCTGAATTTCTGCCCATTATCAATTAACTGCCAATTAACTGTCACAATCACATTTCCTTAAAGCACCTGGTTTTGCAGGTTTTAGTCAAATTACTACAAATCACTTCACAACACAACTTATCGTACCAATCCAGCATTTTATACGCAGGTTTCCATTCTTCCCCATCTAAATTATATCAGCACACTATTGAAACCTTTACAAAAACATCAAGTCTTTAAAAAAGTTTTTCTTTAGTAACATTATTGTAGTGAGGTTATACAGTGCTGAAATGGATCTATGATTAAAGTGCATTACCACTCATAATGTAACATTGACATGAATTTATGCAGACTTGATGTTCACGCTAATGGAAGTCAAGGGCTTTTTTCAAATGCAGGAAAAATACATTTAAGAATCTAATGCATTTGACCGGAATGATACTGGTTTGATCCGCTGACCTGCAGGATAAATCCGGGTGGGGGGGATGTAAAAGAGAATCGCTTGCCCATTCTTCAAGGAGCCCTTAAGCAAGGCTTTAAACCCCCAACTGTTCTATAGGAGCTGCTCAGTGGCCAACAGATCAGACTGTGGTTGTACTGGGTTGCTTCCAGGTGTGAATGTGTGCGTTTTCCATTGGTACCTGCTCGACTCATCTCGACTCTACTCGCCTTTTTTGTTTTTCCATTATGAAAAAAAGTACCTGTACTAGCTAACAGGTACTTTTTTTTAGTATCACCTCCATCGAGGTTCCAAGCGAGCTGAGACGATACCAAAAGGTGACGTGAAAACCTGCCGACTGATTGGTCAGAGAGAATCATCAGTAATCACTGCGTCATTATTGCTAGCGACAGACGGGGGTGTCCTGAACAAATCCACCATTTTTAAATAGTTAAGCCAGCTGTGTTTTTTTTTTTGTTTTTTTGCTGCCTCCAGCTTCTTTTGAAAGAAAACTTCCACATGCCGAGAATCAAAAACAACACACCTTCGACGTTCTGTGTGGGTGTCGCGTTAAGTCACAGCAGTTTCCTGCAGCGGTGCTCTGACGACCAGCCACGCTCGCCTCACGCAGGAGGCGGTACTAAATCTGCAATGGAGGTTGGGGCACCGCGGTCAAGCCGAGCAGAGCTGGTACTAGCAGTGGGTAAGCGCCATAACGGTGTGTGTCTGCACACAGTCTGAACAAGTTATAAAGAATGCTAACATGCCAGTATGGTCCTTAATGTTGCATAGAGGTGTGTCTCATCTTGGAATTTTACTTAGTTTGGGCAGTTTTCTAACACTTGGAACTCTTAGCTGTATGCACCACATACCACCTCAGCCATATGTCCCCATGCTAACCCTGCCTGCCTTTCTGTCTTGTGATCAGTGGCCCTTGATGAGTGTCCTGGCCCAGGCTGACTGTAATTACCAAACCGGAGGAACAAGTAGGCTAATTAACGCGTTAAGGAGCAGCCGCCAACCGACAAGGGCCTACAGCACTGCCAAGCGTGGGTCTGACAACTTCATCCCCCATCTGTCACCAGGCACACACACACACACACACACACACATACACAGACATGCACCTGTGTGTGTGCTGCACAGCATACAACAGGGTCCACCCCTCCTGCACAGAGGAGGTGAATAGAGATGTTGATGGAGTGCAATGAAGTCAAGTGCCTTTTGTTCGTCAGACTGGTGGTACCCTCCCAATGCCACTGTGCAGGGGGCCCCTGCCAAGGCAGCACCATACATCACAGTTGGCATCAGCCAGGTGGTCTGGCTCTCTGTGCCAGGCCCAGCCATGCTGTGCTGTGCTGTACCACACTGAGGAGAGGCAGACCATTTCTCTAAAGTGTTTGTCTGTGATATACGTTTTGAACAAAATGAGATTTTGAGAGGAAATTGTGTTTTTATTGAATTGTATTTGATATTTCTTTCTCATATACTCAATAATAAACTGCTATCATACCACAATAAAACACCAAAGCTGAAACTGACAACGCATACCCTGGAGTCTGCTTTTGGAAATGACACATCCAGGCTCCACCGAAAGTCCAACTGGCTTCAAAGGGAGCGTTCACTTGATTGCTGATATTCGATTGTGTCACCAGTTGGTCAATGGTGGCTGTGTAGTTGAGGAGTAAGAATCAGTGCCATTCTACATTCACTGAGTTTAAACAAGAGCGTCCCTGAATGCAAGGGAAAGATAATTGAATTAATATAACCAGTCATTTGGCTGTTATACATGTTGTTGATAGAGAACACGTTATCATTCAAACATTCAAGAAGCCAAACAAGTGGAATAAGTTGAAAGTTTAGGGGCTTAGCTTGTCCCCATGACGATAGGACAGTCTTGGAAGACAAAGTTTTAACAGAAGTTGTGGTTGTGTGGTGGCTCCTACAGACCAATGATCATTTCCAATCTAGTATGTGCGTCTATAAGCCAAGCTCTTCCTGCCAGGCTGTGCCAGCTATTAAATGCCGTAGCCCACAAGGGTTAACCAGCTGCAGCTAATGGAGAACACTGGTAGCTCACACAGATACAGACAGCTCACCATGACTGTCACAATGCTTGGGTACCATTACATAGGCTTTTTTTGGACTGCTGTTCAGAATCATGTCAAAGTTTATGTTGGTAGTCGGCTCAGAAGATCACGGCAATAAAGGATAATGGGCATTTTGGGAAAGGCAGATGGGGTTAATTCAGTGTAGATAACATAATGGGTTGTATGAACAGTTTTGAGGCAAAAAATATCCTATCTATGTCACTTCATGTTGCCTGTGTGTGTCCTTGCCTGCAGGAAAGACAAAGGTTGATGTTGTAGCACTGATTTTTGTGAGTGCTGGATGGATTTAATGGGGTTTATACAGCGCTTTTTCTCTTCAACCCTTCTCATATCTCATTCTCCGTCCACACTCAAATTCCAGGGTGCTGCTCTTGTTCTCTTGTCAAGAAAACTGCACACAGTGGTTCTGCCTCTGTGTCCATTTGTCGGTTTGTCTTCGCCTGTCTTTTTTTTATTTGTCTGGTACTTTTGGGATATCAAAGTATTTTGCAGACTGGGAGCAATATTTGGTAGCAGTTTGGCAGCAGCATCAGTGTGACTGATCACAGTAAGGCTGCATCTGACTAAATTTGGAGGCTTATGCTGATGCTTATATAAATAGAAAAATTGAGCTTTCCCTTCCAAGTTGCAAATGTAAACTCAAAGAGCAATTTTTTCCATGACCCTGTTGTTGTCTAATCAGCGCCTTATTGTGTCTGTGCCTGGAGCCTGCAGTATCATACTGTCTCAGCAAACAACACGCTCTTCCCAGCGGCTCTGCTATGCTTCATATCCAATTGGTTTGATTTTCTCTCTGAAGGAATACAAGGTTCATCCTCCTCCCACCCCCTCCCCCCAGCCTTCTGAAGTGTGGCGGATAGTCTTTTCACGCAGTGTAGACCCAACACTCTTCTCATTCATCAGCTTGTGTATTTGCATTTTCAATTAATTACCAGCGTCACGCGCGGCGACTCCGAAAGCAGCCCTAGCTTTGTGTGTGACCCTTAATTGCAATCATTACACAACGCAAGTAACTCTCCTTTGAGTGTTCAATTGTACACTGGGTTTAATTATGGGAACTGAGTTAAAAACATTACTCAACAGTCTAATAGACCAGATACTGGAGCCCTTTTCGCCGAAACTGAATGAAATGATGGTTGAATGCTGAACTGGTAATTACTCACAGTTGTGGTTGCTGATTTGCATAGCTGCAATGTTTCAAAGAGGATCTGAGCATATTTGAAAACACAGACACTGCTGATGCAGTTTGAAGGAATATTCCCACATTTTGCTAAATTAGCTTTTTATGCCTCACAGAGACTCACTTTTCATCACTGTATTCAGCACAGAGGTATCTCTGTGGGGAAGGTTAGCTGTTTCCCTCTGCTTTCAGTCATGGTGCTAAGCTAGCCTAAACACGTCACATATGTTTGTATTGAACACACAAAGATGAAATTAATATTATCTTATTTAATTTGCGGTGTTAAACACAAACATGTGGGGCTCATATCCATGCAGACGCACATACTTACAGACAGACAGACAGACAGACAGACACTCTTATTTATTCATATGCATGCAGACACACACTCACTCACAAATAGATGTCACTTCTTGCATGTGAGCAGTTTGGAACAAAGAGGCGACGTGATGCAGGGGGATGAAAAAAAGCAATTATTCTGTGTGGCTCTGTACCTAGGGTTAGAGCCTCGCCTCTGGAGTAAATAAGTTACTGGGAGAGTGTGTGCTCACGTCGCAGATCTAAGGAAGACACACATACCAACATACACACACTTGTGCACATACTCCCAGGAGCAGACACATGCGCACAAATTCAATCTTGCATCTTGCTACAAATGCAGAACACACACACACTCCCCATCCTGTGCATCCTGTCACACAGATAGCCCCTGCGCTCCAGTAATGAAGATTTTGCATTCACGCTCGGCCACTGAGCCAATAACACAAAAGGCTGCAGCAGAGAACCCCCTCTGCTCTCCAACTCCCTCCCCCCCTCACTTTTTCCTCTTTTACTTGTCATTTTTCTCGCCTCGCTCCCTCACTCCCACCTTCCCGAGCCCTGATAAGAAATCGTCTTGTCGGTGCCATGAAGGAAGCCAGGACAGTTTGACTTGAGAGCAGGAGAGAGAGATAGAATGAGTGCGTTTGAGAGAAAGAAAGACAGGGAGAAGATGGAGCAATTGCGTACAACCAGAGTCTCCGATATAAATTTTAATATCCTATTTAAGGCTTTTCTTCCTCATTGGCCCTGATTTATTAGCGGGGCTTCCCCTTTCAATTTATCAAAATAAACTATGAGCTCACTGTCGCGGCCGGCAGGGCAAATTAAAGCAAACAACAGACTGAGGGGGAGGAGGTGGAGGGGAAGAGAGAGGACAGGGTTGTCATGGAGTGAGACATACGCACACATGAAGCCATACGTCTTTCTTACTCTTCCTTTCTTCACCTCTCTCCTCTCTTTATCTCAATCAATGGCTCTGACAGGAGAGGCCAGCTAGTGTAAATGGCCAAGCTCCCCAAGACCCTGGGGTTGTTTGACCATCAGATGGTGGGGGGGTGTAAGACACTAGGGAGATCTTTGTTAAAAGCTGGATAAATTTGTTTAGGGATCTCTAGTGTATCACTTGTAAGTTAGTGAAATCTGAAATCCGCTCAATTAGTTCTGTGTGCATTGCTGAGGAGGATGGAAGAGAGAGAGAGAGGGGGGATGAGTTTTAATGGATGTGTGTGAAAATAATGATTTGCCTGTTTTTCCTTCCAAAAGGCTATATTGTATTTGGTTACTGTATATTTCTGTGTGCTCTAAATATAGGCTTAATTATGCACAAGGTTCCTGTCAGTATGTGTTTGCATTTGAGAATGAGAGAAAGAGGATAGTTCATAACATTATGCGGAATGGCACCTGCCATTGTTTTTGGCATTTCTAGTATTATGTTATTGACTGATTATTGCATTAACACATCCCATGCATTAAGCTTAAAGTGCGCAACTGTTACATTCAAGCCATTCTAAAATGAGCCTATCGGCTCCACAAAACTCTCTCTGTATTTCTCGTTATGGCTATGTACTAAATGGTTCAGTCCGGCAACATTTGCGCACAGAAGCTCTAGTGATGCGTTTTACGTCACCGCTGAGAAAGGACGACAGCAGCGTTCATCTTTGGAGACGAAGAGGACATAAGAATTACAAGATAATTACCTCTTCTGAAGAGTCCATCATGTTTTTTTAATCCTCTGTGTCCTCCTTGATTTGACGGGATAAACGCTACTACTACTACACTAGCAACTGCGTGGAGGTGGGGTGGGGTGGGGGAGGGGGTGGTGCTCGAGCACCGAAGGCTTGCGTCAGGTAGACGCACCGACAGTGTTGTTGTCATTACTTAGAATTCCTCAGGGCGACAGAAACTACGCACTATAGCTTTAAAATGTAAGCAATAATTGAATGTTGTAGTTGGTTGAGGTGGAGCTTTTAACTGTTTTATATACGTTTTAATCTATAATACCATATCATATTTTATAAAGTGACCGTTTTTTTTTTGTAAAATCTAATTTTGAAAAGTAACTGTGTAAAAATATATAGGGGAGTAAAAAATAGAATATTTACTTCTGAAATGGAAGTGAAAGGCAGTGGATACTCTGTGCTAGGGCTGGGCAATATATCGATATCATGATATGAGACTAGATATCGTCTTAGATTTTGGATATCGTAATATGACATAAGTGTTGTCTTTTCCTGGTTTTAAAGGCTGCATTACAGTAAAGTGATGTACTTTTCTGAACTTACCAGATTGTTCTAGCTGTTCTATTATTTGCCTTTTCCCCACTTAGACATTATGTCCACATTACTGATGACTATTTATCTAAAATCTAAGTGTGAAGATATTTTGTTAAAGCACTAATTGTCAACCCTAGAATATCGCCCAAATATCGATAGCGAGGTATGTGGTCGAGAATATCGTGGTATCTGATTTTCTCCCTATCGCCCAGCCCTACTCTGTGCAGCCAGGCATGTCCTCTGGGAAAGGCCTTCATGTGTGTGTTTGTGTGTGGCAAGCAAATATACACACAGCACAGTTAGGGTTAGTATGGGGATTAAATTACAATGAAAGAGAACAATAGAAAAAGCAGGAGGACACTGAGGGATGAGAAAGGGCTAGAGAGAAGTGATTCAGAGAGAAAGGAGATTTAAATGATACACACATTTTCACAACTAAAGGGAGAAAGTGGAAGCATCCAGAGGCTTACAAATGGATGGAGGGATGAGGGATAGAGATATCTAAGATGAGACATGATGGAAGCCGCATAGGATTGATCAGTTTTTCCCTTTTCCTGCAGGAGGGGAGATTATTAAATAATGTTTCAAGTGATCAGGGAAATGTCTGCTCCATTTTTTCATCTCAAATATGTGGAAAATATTTGATCATATTCCTAATACTCTTGTGGGATTAATCATATTTAATTCCCCCCCCCCCCCCCCTTCTGGGACAGTTGTGATTTCATCAGCCATGATTTCCCTGAGGGCGAAACGCAGAATTGACTTAACCCATCGGTCAATCAGCCGTGAGGTAACTGATCACCATCCAATAGCGAAAAGGCCAGATGAGGTCATCAACCTTGTCACCCTTGACCTTGCTCCTCTGATCCCTTGGTCTGGTGAGGCGGGAGTCTGGCGTGGGGACGCTGGGATAATCAATAACAGGGATTGCATGTAATAAAATAAGAGTTCTCCAGGGAGGATCCCAAACAAACCACCAGCGTCCTGAATGGCCAGGCTGCCTGTCAATCAACCACTTTTGCTCGTGTTTAGTGTCACAGTTTTTCTTAAGAGGCTGTTTGTTTTCATGAGCTGGGACACAGAGGGGATTTGAACAGAGCGGAGCAATTTTTTGACAGGAATGAACTCCAAGATGGTTGTTATCCTCCTGCTGCAGTTTTTTTTCTTCTAATTAATGAATACATTTTACAAGTTAAATGGCAACAAATCTAGATCTAGAAGTTGAATCATACCATCAGTTTTCAGTTAGGATTGTTTACATATTCATCACTTAAGCAATGAACATAGTATGTTAAAATTGGTTATAGACCATAGTAATATTTGCAGCTTTACCACAAATAGTAGTGTCCGTCATCTTTGATGTTGAATTCGAACATTGCTTTAGGAGGATATTAACTGTAAATCTAAACATTGAGCACATTTTTGAACCCCAAAAAACATGCAGAGGATGTCAACGTCTTCCTCACAGGCTGCATACGGCACCAACAACCTCAACCAGGAGGTTAGCAGGGCTCGACATTAAGGCTTGTCCGCTTGTCCGGAACAAGTGGATTTTTTGTAGGGCAAGTGGAAGAGAAATTTACTTGTCCCACTGGACAAGTTAAAACTGAAACAAACTAAAATGCCATGTTAGTTTACGTCATGTGCCACTCATTACGTCTATGTTACCGATTTGAAACGATAATTTCTTTCCCCCGCAGTCCCTGTCAGCGGACCGCTAACGTTAGACCCAGCCCACTGTTCAGCTCGTTCTCTGTAAGCAATGCAGCATGAAAGCACGGTGAACCTGCCGGTGTTAGTTAGCTAACGTTAGCTTGCTAACTCCGCCTTAACGTTACCTCCTCGCCACATCGTTGACAGAAAAGGAGAGACCTGGTGCTAATACGGCACCAGTGCCTTAACGACCGTTATCTACCGGACCAAATTGCAACGCGGTGCCACTGAAATGCCTGCGCTTCTCTCGGATGCTCCGAAAATGGACGTTAGAGGCAACCTAAACATCGCCGCATGTTACGATAGTTAACACTACACTCAACAGCAAGTGACGTTAGCCTATTGTTAGCTAGCAGCTGGAGTAAACAGTTAAAATGCTGACAGCTAAACGGTGTAAAAGTGTGTCTGTATTTCACTGGAGAGGAACATATGACAGTGTGCCGCTGCTGTTGTCGGAAAAACACAGATGTTGCGTTCACTTGAAATTCGCCCCGCCAGCGTCATGCTGCATTCAAAGTTGTTGTAAAATACCCTTTTCCTATCCAGTGGTTGTTTTTGTCGTTTAACAGGAACTTACTGGTGAAATAAGTTATTGTTATAAGTTATTGTTGTTACATTTTTAATAAATCATTTAATTTTGCCTTTGCAATAAACAAGCCGTTCTATAATGTCGTTTTTTTTGCTCCTTTTTGAAAAAAATAAAATAAAAAAAATATGCAGATTAAATATCCGGTAATAATCAACTGTAAAGTAGCTACACCTTTTTAAAAGGATCCTTTCAGTAAATCAGCCTCTGCCGGGTAGAAATTTGTAAAATTGTATAAAAAAAAGTTAACACCAACATTTAGTGGCAAAATCCATTGTTATGTCTACAAAATTATTTTAGATATAGTAGAAGTTCAAGTCACCACTACCTCTGGTCAAAATATTGACTTAGTATCTCAGAATATAAACTAAGAATCTCAAAGAAATGAGAAAATGTCAAATATTGACTTAGAATCTCAATATATTGGCTTAGTATCTCAATATATTAATTTATCTCAAAATATTGACTTAGTATCTCAATATTGACTTAATATCTCACTATATTGTTCAGTATCTCAATATATGGATTTATCTCAAAATATTGACTTAGTATCTAAATATATTGACTTATCTCAAAATATTGACTTAGTATCTCAATATATTGACTTAATATCTCACTATATTGGTTCAGTATCTCAATATATTCACTAAGTAACTTAGAATATTGACTTGGAATCTGAAAGTAATGACAAACTTTAAAATACTGACTTCTCGATATATTAACTTGCACCGGCGTGCAACATATTACTTTGTATTATGGAGTCTGGAGATCCTTTTTTCTTGTTGAAGGGGAAATCTATTGTTGGGGCAAGTTTGTTTCTACTGTTTCAACAGAATTGTATTAATGTTGATAGTGTTTGGATGCTTTCAACGTTTTGTTCAAATTCTGCATTAGCAAAACACAATTTCTTTTATAAAATGATGAATCTTTAAGTGACTTTTATGCATGGACAAGTGAAACGTAAATGTACTTGTCCGAAGGACAAGTACCTCAAAAAGTTAATGTCAAGCCCTGCGGTTAGTGTAGCCTGTATGTTCCCTGTGAGGCGAAACCCATAATAGTCTGCAAATCACTTAGGTTTAATGGTAAAGCTTAATTGCTGTGAGCGTGCAGTGATTGTAGAAGATAGGTACAGTATATTAACGTTTGGCGACCAGGGCTGGGCGATATGGAGAAAATCAATTATCACGATATTTTTGACCAAATACCTCGATATCAATACCGCAACGATATTGTAGTGTTGACTATTGGTGCTTTCACAAAATATTTACAGAATGAGATCTTTGATAAATAATCATCAGTAATGTGGATATAATGACTGAGTGGGTAAAGGCAAATAATAGAACAGCTAGAACAGTCTGGTAAGGTCAGAAAATGACATCACTTTACTGTAATGCAGCCTTTAAAACCAGGAAAAGACAACATTTATGCCATATCACAATATCCAAAATCTAAGACGATACCTAGTCTCATATCACGATATCGATATATTGCCCAGCTCTATTGGCAACTAGACAATAAGAGTCCACACAGATTTACTTGTGCAAATCAAACTAAAACAGGAAGAAATGGGGTGGGGGCAAGACATGAATTTAGAAGTAGAATCTACACACATTACAGTTGACAGATGCATGAGTGATTCTGGGTTTATATGGAATTGTGTGATTGTGAAGAGGGATGCTCTTAACAGACTGAAACTGTATGCTTGGCTTACATTGGCAAATCACAGCAGACTATTTGTCCTGCACACTCCCTACTCCTATCAAATGACTGTTTCTAGGCAGATTTATTTTCACACGACCTCTCCTTCTGTTTCCTGTCGCCTCCCTGTCTTTTCACCAAAGAAGCAGTTTGACTCTTTTCGTTTTCTTCTCTTCTCCTGATCAAACCTAGGGCCCAACCTTCCATCCCATCCTTTTTTTTTCCTCTTGGCCCATCTCTCCAGTCATGTTCCTTTTGTCTCATCAAGGTCTCTGGTGGGAGCAGAGAGGTGACAGGCGTGTGTCTGCCTAGCCCTGCTGTCTGCCTTTCTAATGAGCCTGAAACACAGGGGGTCAGCCTATTATGGAGATGAGGAGATCCAGGCAGGCCAAAAGGTGATAGACCTTGCTAATAGGGGCCCTCTCCGTTCCTTCACCCCTCCCTCCCTCCTACCTCTCCTCTCTTTTCCTCTTAACTCCTCTCCTAACCTCATTCTTCCTCCTTTTCTTCCATCTATAGTTTGTCCTGCAATGTCTAATGAAGGGGCTCATATGCTAAACAGGAGATGTGGCCTCCTGCTCGTCCTCCTCTTCCCCCTCATCCTTACTTTCATTTTCCCTTTATCTTTTCATCCTGGAGGTTTGTTTGAAGTTTCTCTCCCTCTTCCATCGGTCGGTTCAATCATCTCTCTGGGCACAGGGCCACCTCTGTTTGTCTGCTCAGCCTCAGTGGGGTCTCTTTGTAGTCGGGGCCTTGTGCTGGAACCCACTACTGCTTCCTCCAGTAGAGAAGTGTGTGTCTGCTGCATGTATGTGTGTGCTGTATTTCTTCAGCCTCTTCTTCAAGCATATGCAGCCCTCCCTTCGCCTTCTCTGTGGCCAGACCTCAGTCAGCCAGGTTGGCTTTGAAATGCAGCTAGGGCTCAGCTACACAGGGACGACAGAAGACATGGACCGTAGTGTTTCCTCGACTTTTAAAGATTTGTGTTTGAAGCAGGAAATGGAACACACAGATGAGCACTCTTTTTATCTGTCATAAATTACATGATACACATTCATCTCTCTGGTCTCCTGTCTCCTTTCCCTCTGCATATTTTTTATTTATTTTAGTATGCAATCTAGTTTATTTCTCATGAGGGGTGGAGGCAGCGAATTAACCCTGAGTAAATATGTACCTGTGACTGTTTAATATTGAGTTGTAGCCTTGATGAATCTGTGGGGGTGAATTCAATAGTCCCGGTGTAATGTGAAGCAGCGGGGTCACCCTCATCAGGTAGTGGCTCATTAAAAGTAAAAAAAGGCCCAGAAACCTACCTCGTTAGCTTTTTCTTCGACATTTGATTTTCGAGGTCCCGCGGATGTATTCTACTTAACTGTTTGCAAGTCAAAAGCTCGCCAGGCGCTTTTGGTTGCTAGGTCAAATGGAATGATTAAACAGGAAGCGATTCATTGGTCAGATCAGGTGATATGCAGATGAGAGATGCCATGCTGTGCCAATGCCTGAATGCCTGAAAGCTCGAACACCACATGCCAGGAATATTCTGAGCTGGTTGTTGCTGAGGGAAATTTGGGGGTTAGGGGAGCTGTAAGAAATACACCTGTATCTCTTCAGCAGGCTTTGTGCATCGCTTACTGTACATGCCAATTTTTAGAAGATTTGGTATTCCTGAAGATTATTTTTCCAAATCAAATGAAACCCAATGCTCACTCGAGTTGCATATTGGACCAGAAAACTACTCTACAATGAAATTAACCATTTTTGAGAATATTAATAAGTAATAACAGTGACAACAAGGATGTTAGCACTTCTGACGCCATTCAAGTGTCAAATCAAATCACACACACCTCAGCTAGTTCAAATATTTGAGACAATTTATTGAAATTGTATTAATAAAATGCTCCAGGCTCCTGTAATTATTTGATTGCCAGTGCCTGAGGTTCCTGCCTCTGAGGGATATTTAGTGTCATAGCTGAACTCACAGTGAGAGGTGGTCCCGATGATTAGCCCCTGTTAGCGTCAGGTCTCATCTACTTCTCTGTGTTATCCCTTAGCATTAGTCTAATGGCCCAGGAAACACAGATAATGACTCTCAGCACAGATTAGCATCTGCCACTGTCGCTGCTGCTAGACAATGTACACACACACACACACACACACACACACACACACACACACACACACACACACACACACACACACATTGTACATGTGGACACTTGCAGACAGAGACTATGCATTATCACATAATCACAGACACACACACACACACACACACACACACACACACACACACACACACACACACACACACACATTGTACATGTGGACACTTGCAGACAGAGACTATGCATTATCACATAATCACACACACACACACACAGAAATGTCCTAATGGAGGCTGCAGAGTAAATTACATGCATGGTTTAGCAAAGGATCCCAGAGAAAAAAAAAAAAAAACACTGTTTGACTCTACCTTTCTATAGAAACACGTTCCCTCTTTCTCTTTCTTTGTGTCTCTGTCACTTCCAGTGGTAGAAAGTAACTAAGTAATGTACTTAAGTACACATTTGAGATACTTTTACTTTACTTGAGTATTTTCTTTTCATGCTACTTTACACTTCTACTCCACTACATTGCAGAAGAAAATACTTTTACTGCACCACATTTATCTAATAGCTTTAGTTAGTTAGTGTTCATAAATCAAACAACCCAACAGTACAGTATACAGTTTACAAGTAGAGCTGAAATGTTAAATTGAGATTAGATTGAGATTATGATAGATGATTAAGTCATTTTTCATGCAAAATGCCAAACATTTCACGGTTCTAGCCCCTTAAATGTGAGGATCTGCTGATTTTTCTTTAAATCATTTCAAGTATTTTCATTATGTTTAATCATTTTAAGGTTTGTACTATTAGTTGGTAAAAAACAAACAAAACAAAAAAAACATGAAGGTGTCACTCTGGGCTTGGTAAGTGTGATGGGCATTTCTCAGTATTTTCTGTCTTTTTTTTACAAACCAAACAAACAATCAAGATAATGAGTGCAATGAAAATAATCACTGGCTGCAGACCTACACAAAATAGTTCAACATTAGCTCCAACTCCAACAGTGAAATGCTGCTTACAAATGAATGCATCACTAATAATAAATGATTTAATGTATAATAGTATATCAGTCACAGGGACAATTTTTCTAAATTGAGTACTTTTTTTTCTTACTTCAAGTACATTTTTTCTGATTATACTTACATACTTTTACTTTAGTAACATTCTCAATGCATGACTTTAAGGCTGGCTGCACACTGGTGCTTGGCGTTTTCTGTCTTTGCACACCAGAAACATGTCTGACGTTGCGCTGCTGCTGCTGCTAGCCTTGTCTGTACACATGTATGTTTCCCATTGATAAAATCAAATACCATGTTAAACATAAATATATACTGATTTCATTACAGCAAAGACAACGAAGTCTTACAGAATACAGAAGTATTGACGGCAAAATAGGCTACAGAATATTTCGTTCTGTATTGACAGATGCAATATTTGAAAATCGATAATTATTATTTCTTTTTTTTTAATTACATTTATATGCATTTATGTCAAAACCTAGAGACTTTCAAACATCAAAATGAAATGTATTAAATGTATTTGTGTCAAAATGACATATAAACATATTTTCCTATTTTAAAAATAGGTGTCGGTTCCATTTCTAGCATGCATACACAGGCAGTGTGCACGCTCTATTAACATGGGAGCCAAAATAAAAGCAGACATGCCACGCAGGTGACACGCTCATGCCACGCAGCCAGTGTTCAGCCAGCCTAACTTGTAATGGAGTATTTTTTACAGTGTACATCTGAATCCTTCCTCTACCACTGGTCCCCTCTCTTGAACCTACTGTATGCACATCCATCAACAATAAAACACCCCATCTCAAGTAAAAGTACAAAAGGGAAAAATAAACTACATAATATAACCATTTCAATTTAGAAGTAACTGAAATGTTATGCACTCTTCTAAACTGATGGCCACTGGCAGTGTGTGCGTGCGTGCTTGAGTGCGTTAGAGACAGTGCTTGGAGGAGGCCCAAGGCTTCGTCTGTGATGTGTTTTCTGAAGGAGGTGTGTGTGTGTGTGTGTGTGTGTGTGTGTGTGTGTGTGTGCGTGCGTGTGTCTGTGTCTAAATGTTTCTCTGCCACCGTATGTGAGTGAATGTTTACAGCCGTTTGGGTGAACACCATGTGTGTATCTGCTTGCTTTGTGCATGTATGCATGAATGCAGGCCTCTGTGTGCATGTGTGGCAATCCCTCCTGCAGGGCAGTGGAGTGAGCTGGAGGGAGGAGGCTTTTTCTGTGCTGTCTGAAGTCTAGCCGTCTATAAAACGGGCCTCTTCACATGCAGCACGCTGGTGATAGATAGTCACTTATGCTGCAGCTGACATCCAATCTGGTATCAGCAAATATAAAGCCCTTACCTCTTGATGTGTCCCTCTGTAGCCATCGGACCCCCTCTGCTCAAACACAGAAATCCCATTTTGTGTCACAGGGCAGTGAAATGAGGTTGTGTATGTGTGTGTCTTTTGGTGTGTCTGCATGTGAGAGAGTGGACATCCACAGGGTGAATGCATACCTTATGTGCCATTGTTCATCCTTTGTGTAATTGTGCAGTTTTGTCTAATCTAGTCTGAACTAAATGATAATGAATCTGAAACAACTTTTTGGCTGTTTTCGTGGCAAGATGTCTGCTGATCTGGTTGCTAATTTTCTCTCTGTTTCTGTTTCTAAACTAACCAAAGTGTTCAGGCTTTATTCTCTTCTTTTTCTTCTTGTAGTAGTATACCTCAATCTCTCCATTTTTCTTCTACCTACAGTTATCTCTCCTCACCTGACCTGTCCTCTAGCTTCTTGATCACTAACTATCCCTCTGTGTGACACAACGCACTGCTGTGATCGAGACATGATCAAGACACATGCACACACTGTGCTGACATTCACTAGGGAACTGTAAGCCCAGCATGGAGACTCCTTTGAGGAGTCTACACAGATACATACTGGCTGTGATTAGACAGTGCCACATTGCGTGCATGCGTGCGTGCGTAGGTGGGTGCGTGAGATATGGTTTCTTTGTACTGTATATGAGAATCAGAAGCCTGTGTCTTCTGTGGTTTTGTGTTAGCCTTTTGAAACACCAATCTCACTTGATCCGGAGGGAGTCTGGTGCACCTTTAATAAGCCTCTAGTCACAAAGAACAAATAGCTCCTGCATGAGCCATTATACAAGAACACCGGTTCAAACCCCCACAGCCTGGCTCTGCGCCATCTCAGGCCAGTCATGTATGACTGTGTGTGTGTGTGTGTGTGTGTGTGTGTGTGTGTGTGTGTGTGTGTGTGTGTGTGTGTGTGTGTGTGTGTGTGTGTGTGTGTGTGTGCATGTGTGTGTGTCTGGTGTGTGCAGCACAAACCACCAAACTAGCACCATGCAGAGAAAATTTAGCAAAGCTAAACTTTACTTAAAGGTCCACTAAAGCCAACATAGTGGAGCATTGAGCAGCTTAAGAGACAAATATTTTCCTTAGGAGTTGGTGATGAACGAAACAGAGCTAAAAGGAGAGTCAGTATTCGATTTACATTCATTAAGAGGCCAGAAA
Source organism: Perca flavescens (assembly GCF_004354835.1). Taxonomy (NCBI): domain Eukaryota; kingdom Metazoa; phylum Chordata; class Actinopteri; order Perciformes; family Percidae; genus Perca; species Perca flavescens. The sequence continues at coordinate 20,530,861 of NC_041332.1, forward strand.
CACAATTTCTAAATGAATGCTAATTTTGCTTTCTTTCTGCTGGGCATGTAAATAAATAATAATAAAAACTGTTCCTCTGGCCCCAAGTGGCCCAAAAACAATCAATGCAGCTTTTAATCTCTTTAATTTCAAATGTATCCGTCTCTAAAGGCAAATACTGTATTTGTGAATAAGCTCGATGTTAGAGATCAAAGGGGCTGTACTCGACATTTAGACATTTAGCAGTAAACAGCTATTTGCTATGTAAAGATATTGTGGAGTAAAAGGCATCCTAACCAGAGAATGAAGTCACCCACCCTTGTAATCTGAGCTTCTCTGTTCTTTGTTTTGTTTTTTTCAGTACAGCACCTTTTTTTTACCATTCTTGATGGACAACCAAAAACGAAATAAGGACCTACTGCTGCCATATTTATTAGTAAAATTCTTGCTCATAACTTTGAAATAAAAAAATTTCTACTTCACAAGTGTTATTTCTTACAGGCTAGTGTTAGTAAAGTCTTTTAGCTCTTGTAGTAAATATGTTTTGGTGGTGCCAAATAGGCCACAAATACACAAAAGAGACAAAACTCAAGAATACCATTCACACACAATAGACGTGTCCGGGTCTCCTGGAGGATGAAGATCCGGATCAGAGACGTCTGAAATAAGATAAGGCTTGTTGACAATGTCAGACAATGTTGATTGTGTGTGGTGTGGCTGTGTATGAGTGTGTACTCTTCTTTTGTATCTCTGTGTGACTTATTCGGAATTCTGTGTAAATGTCTGATTGTCAGAATTCTCAAGCTCCCTCTATTTCAGACTTGTCGAATCTGATTTTTCTCTGTGGAGCTCTGATTACAGCATATGGATCCGTATTGTAACACTCTTACAAGGTCCAAATATGGCCTGCTGCATAGCCAAAATGATTGCTAATGGAAGGACTTCATGTCCTTTCAGCAGAAGCATAAAAATGGCTTTTAAAATACCACACCAGCGCTTTCTCCATTAAAGAAACCTCTCCTTCTCTACTTACCCTGTAAAATGTAGTATTTTGAGACTCACCTCATAGGAAAATGCCAAGAAGTCAAAAAAAGTCAAAGCCCGGATATTGTATGCTTAAGCAGCTGGCGGTAATGATGCTGAATTGAGAAACTAATGGATTTTCAGAATAGCTCTTGTCTGCCAAGAACCAGCTTAACCCCTCTTTCATTGTGCTTTTTAATCTCCAGAGGACGGATGTTGTGCATTTTTTCACATTTCCTTAGCAGGGTAACTGTGTCATTAGGACGATTACACCAAGAATTCAGAGAAAAATATTGGGAATATGATGATGTGATAAAATGATATGATAGTATGTGATACTTGCTCTTAAATTAAAACTTATTCTGATCATTTTAGATGGCTGTAGCCATAGGTATTTGTTTGACAAATTATTATTTTCTTGTTTAGAGAGGGGGCTTTTAATTATGTTGGATTATTAGTTTACTAATAATTAGTTTACATATGTGGCATACGCGTCAAAGGCCTTACCTATAGAGAACAAAATTGCTTTGCACTCCCCTCGTACCCCTTAATCTAAGAGTCATTCAAGTCTGAACACACAAACATGATAAACACATTGTTAGATTATGTGCGACACTGGCGACACCACACAGATAGTGATATAGTATGTCCATTACAGATAAAATTCCATAGATCTGCTTAGAAATTGTGCATCTTATTATTTAAAGCAGCTATAATCGATGTTCTTATAACGATGTATGAATTGACAATGTGAAAACAATGCGACAATGTGAAAGAGATTGCTCATAGTGATGAACCTACAGAGGATTATCACCTGAAACAGCAGCTGCCCTCTGCTTTATAGATAATATTAACTCACTGTTTAGCTGTCTGGTCTGCAACTTTTGTTTTGGTTCACTCTCACTGCTCTCATAGCATTGTTTTTGGCTGCAACAGGCAGCTGTTTTCAGTAAGAAAGCTCTAAAAACCCACCATACACTACCTGGCACCAAAAAACAACAACACATAGTTAGTGACTATCTGGTGAACATAGTCAGGCATTTAGTAGCTAAAGAGACAGATATTTCCTCAGGAGTTGGTTGAGACCAAAAACAGAGCTATATTGTATTTGCCAAGTGGCCAGAAACATGACTCCAAACGATTTAATAATTTTGCTCAATAACTGCTGGCTGTGTAAATAAGCAACTGTTATACCATATGAACTTAAAAGGTGATTTTGTCAAATATTTGTGTTGCACAGCTTGTTTTTATCTGCCCCCAACTGGCCTAAAGAAATTAACTATTGCAGTTCTTACCTCAATCATCATGGGGGCACTGAATGAGAGTTTGCCTTAAAACCGCCACTTTTCATTTTTATTGTAATTTATGGTTTTAAGTGACATAAGATTACTTACAATTCATAAAATCTCTGTCTCATCACATTTTCAATGGTCTGCAGTTGTGAAGAACTGTTAATTAAAAAAAAAAATATATATATAATTGCATTTTCAAAATTGCAAGTTGCTGGAGCACTATAAAATACACACAAGCCCAGCATGCACAGTCTCTATCTCTTAAAAACACAGACAGACAGACAAACAGACAGACAAACAGACAGACAGACAGACAGACAGACACACACACACACACACACACACACACACACACACACACACACACACACACACACACACACACACACACACACTCAAAGGGTACATCCTGTGCTGATGTTGGTAAAGGGACCGGGACAATAGCACTGATTAATAAAATTGGACTCTGACAGTGAAGAGCTCACAAGGATCCAACATCTTTGACTAAAAGCATTCTTTTCTTCCATCACTTGTTATTCTGCGCGCATTGTCACTGTCTCAAGAGCCGTGTTTACCATTTTTTTGCATTGCAGACAAGAAGACTAGTAAGGAGGACGAATGGGTATTTGGAAAGTTAGTAGTAGTTAGTGATGAGTTGTTTGTGTGAACAGTGCATTTTGAACCCCTTTTCAATGTGTCATTCTGGGTAAAATGTACTTGAAATAACAGAAGGTACAATTCTGCTCCCAGTAAAGCAGGAAGTTGTATCTTTACAATGTTCAATTCATCTTGATCTTTCTAAAGTGCAATAACAATTTAACCACATAAACACAAATGCCTGTCGATACTGCATTTTCTAAAACACAACTCAGCATATTGTACTATTTTGTCAGTGTGCTGTCACATCATAATTAAAGCAATGAGAGCTGTATGATTTTGGTATTTAATGCCAGGCAGCCTGTTGTTTTTGTCCCCTGTGGATGATTCCTGCCTTCTTTAATTAAAGCCTCAGTAATAATTGGTGTCACAAGTGCTGCAAGCACTCTGTGTGTTTATGTGAGTAATCATTGGAAGCAGTTGTATACAACCACTACAGGATTCGGTGAATCATTCTGCAAACATCATAATGCACATGGGAGCCATTTTTTGTTTGCATTAATGAAGATCCTACCAAAAATTGATGATCGTGGATATCATGTCTGAAAGCCATTTGTGCGTATTCACTGTATAGTGCTGCATAATTCTTTTTCTTTTTGTTTTCAAAATCTTGAAATTTGTGCAAAACAAATTGGTGAAATCTAATATTTAATAATACAAAGGAGAATATCAGATTTTCTTTTAATACTGTGTTGTACAAACATTCTACAGTTAAAATGTGTATTGATTTGGTAATTATTTTAAGGAACTCTGATGCATATTCAGCAGCTAAGTTGTATTTTCTAACTATTTTTCATTCACTTTCTATCACTGGAAGTACTTTCTGACTACAACTTTTGGATGTTTGGTGACAAAATCTATGTGAAAATCAATTTTAAACAGATTAGCTCCTTTTTTTTCTTTTCTTTTTTAAATACACAAGAAAAAGCATATTGCATCTGTATAATCCAATATGAAGACTTTTTTAGGGACCAACATTCAGTGGGATAAAAGGGAGAATATTTATATAAAAGGGAGTTATAACACGTTAAAACCTTTTGTTAAGAGTTCAGACGTCAGTTGTAGTACACACTAATGGATACAGAAAAGATACTGTCACTATACAGAATGAAAGCAGCTTAACAAGTTGTCTCTTTTGTCTTTACATTTTCATCCTACAGAGTCATGCTGCTTCACATCCCGGTCAGGTATCAGGACCTCATCATCACACCACCTCAGCTGTGTAAACAATAACACACACACACACACACACACACACACACACACACACACACACACACACACACACACACACACACACACACACACACACATGCTCCATATTTTCACTATCTCTTCCTCCTGAAATCCCACACCAATTTTCAGGCCATCACAGCGATGATAAAAAGACCCCGGGCGCAGGATGGGAGTCTCCCTAATGCGCTCTCCCCACAGCGGGGAGCGCCGTCTTCCTGCACGCCTCCCCTACCTACTCCTCTTCCCCCTCAGGCCCAGCTAGATGCATCCACACTAATTGGATTAGCCATGACAGTAATGCACTACTGGATCTCAGTAGCACAAACACATACTAATAAATTGCGCAGGAGAGAATTAACGCTTTCACTATCATTTACGAGATTAAAAGAGATTATGAGTGGCAGAATTAAGTAAATGTGTGAGCCCCTTGACGAGAGGAGGAGAAGGTTTCTGACCTTGGAGCTGTGGACCGGCACCATGCCTGGACAGTCAGACACAGTAATTAGCTTGCAGACTAAGTAGCACACCAGCAGACAGCTAATAATAGTGTCATTGCTATTAATAATGAGAATGATAACAGCACTCGTAATTATGACAGTCATAATCATAATGATGTAAATCATGTTCCTAGTTGGCACTTTAATCGTGTGTGTGTGTGTGTGTGTGTGTGTGTGTGTGTGTGTGTGTTAGGAGGAATAACATGAAGGTGATTGATTAATTTGAGAGTGTGTTTATGATTTAATGTCATTAGAGCTCTGTGTGTTTCCAACATGTTAACTGCTTTGTTGTTGTTATTGATTAATTTGAGCTATCTATTGCTCACTGTTGTTTAATGTCATTTAATGGTCACTTTTAGAGCCCTTATCAACTCAGACAACAGTGTGTTTCCAGTTAGAGGGATTATTTTTTATCTAATTTTATGGTTACACTGCTTTGTTGTTAGTTATTGTTATCTTTTGCTGGTTGCCGTGTCTGCTTTGTCCTTTTTGTTTTGCCCCGAGGTAATATCTCACATTGCTGGGTGATTTATTTATGCCTTTAGCACGCACGCACAAATACCAATTACAAATGCATTTTGCTTTTTTCTGTCACTTTATCTTTCTTTCACTGTCTTTGGCTATCAGAGCAAATTGCAGTCACTCCAAAAATTACAGGGGCTGCATAATTATTTTTATATGTCATATTTCTCCATTGAATCAGCCTCTTCTGTGGAGTGCCATAATCCTGCAGGACAAATGTTAGGTGATGGGAATTTTACAATTGTTAGCATTTTATTTGAACAACCTACTCAATAGGTGACTCCAATTTTACCTTCTTCCATTCTATTCCCCCTTTTAATCTGGTGATTCACGCATGTTTTGACTGACTGTCAGTCAGCCTAAGTAGCGTATGATTGAGGTTTATTGCAGCAGATTTGGGAACCTCAGCTCTTTTTCTCTACAGCTGCATTCATTATATTCCGAGATCAAACCTCACTGTTGTGCTCACTATCATAGATATCTCATAAACATCACTCCTCCATCAAGGGACTGCACAAATACTACAGAATGGACAAGTACAAAACACACACACACACACACACACACACAACCTTTTATGGGAACACACACAGAGCCTGATGAAAAAACTTGGGTTAAAAAAAGACCGTAAATAACCACCGTTGTAATACCCATTATCTCTGATTATTAGGTTTGGCGATCCAGCTGATGCAAAGAAAGCCTGGCTATATCAAACTTGCTTTGTAGTCCACCCCTCTGAAAAGGTGGAAGTTTCCTGTATTTCACAAGAAAAAAAAAATCCATATGACAAAAATGTAAACATTATTTTGTGGAACAGAAGTAGCTGGTGCCCCCTCAAAACCCCAGGTTGGGAAACACAGATTTAAACCTCTGGACAATTACGTTGACCCCAATCAATCAGACGAGAGAAAAAAAATCCTTCAGGCACTTTTATCAGCAGAGAGGCCTTAAACTTACTTTTAAGTGTGATTATGGAAATTAAATGCTAATTTGGTGCTAGGGTCCAAAATCTGAAGAAGTTATGATTCACTTACTCACAAAGGAGAAAAAAAGCCACTGATGAATTTGTTGAAGCATTCAGATAATCGTCTCCATCAGGCTGTGTGACCAAGCAGAATGTCTGCATTATCCGTACTACAATACCCATAAGCCCTAGGGTTTACACTGTCAGCCAACCAATTAACTCCAAATGCTCCTGTCAGCCAATTATGCTGAAATAATGATACTTTGGAATCCCCCAACCACCAGTACACACATACACACATAAACACACACACACAGATGCCACCCTACTTCATCAGCATGTGTGTGTGTGTGTGTGTGTGTGTGTGTGTGTGTGTGTGTGTGTGTGTGTGAGAGAGAGAGAGAGAGTGTGATGATGATGATGATGAAATGGCCATCTGCTAGGGCAGGCGTGTGTGAATCCCAAATGAAGATGAGTCGCTGGCTTCAAACAGCAGCAGCCTGTAAATTAACGGGGAGCATTTCTGCCTCTGGGCAACCCAACCTATACCTACTTACACATCACCAGCGCCTCAGATAAAGAAACACTGGTCAATCTCTCCCTTTTCTTCAATTGAATCCCTTCTCGTCCCCTTCTCTGTTCTTTCTGTTTAATTTTTTTTCCCCTCTCTCTTTGAAGACGATACCATCAGAAGTGGGTCAACAGAGAGCAATGTCAGCTGTTTGCTGATATTTGTAGTGTGAGTGTGTGTGTGTGTGTGTGTGTGTGTGTTAGAGAGCGAGAGAGGGACTGAGAGAGAGAGAGATTTGCGTTGTTTGATGTGAGTAAGCCTGTGTTCATTAAGGTGCTCTCAGGGTCTTGCGTACTCATGATCAAATGATTTGATAACAGTCCAGCCCTAATAGTTGATGGCAATTTAAGCTCTTCCCGACAATGTGTGTCTATTAGAGGCACTCCATAAAACTGAAGATATACAACTGAAATCAAATTGAAAAAAATGTTCCATTAAAAATTAAACCTTTGATATCAATGAAATTGTTCCCTTTAAGACACTTAAACAGATTTTTCATCTACCAGGATGGGAATGATATAGTTAAAGCACCGAGTCCACCTCTTACTACAAAAGAAAATATTGCATGAAAATGAGTCTGATAAAATATGACTGTGATTGCTGCTAATTGTGATCCATATCCAGACCCTAAAGTTACCTATGTAATCACTCACAATTAGTTATACTGAACAATGAGCACCAGGAGCATTCTTTTCTTGAAAAAAATATTCAGAATTGGGTTTTGGAGTGAATCTTTCACCCCAAAAACCAGCAGCAATGAATTTTAATAGACCTTTTTCACGGCAGACGTTCTGACTTGTCATAGCAGGAAAAGCACAGGTGAAACCAATTTTGTTAACAATGTCTCAGTTCCATCAAGTGTCCCGGTAAGCCATGCCACTCAGCCAGCACGAACTACAACTAACAGCTCACCTACACGGAACACAGTCAGTTGTAATGTTCTCAAATTTCACCTGTGATTTTCCTGCTTTTGACAGGCCAAATATCTGCTGTGAAAAAGGTCTATTAAGAAAACATTCTAAAACCTTTTTTCTGCAAGGTGTGTTTGGGAGAGACAGAGCTCTAATGCATTAAAGTCAAGCAAATGCATTAGAGACTGAAAATGTTTGTGTGAGACTGTAAAGTAGGGGCGTACGATTCCGAAAATGTCATGATTTGATTCCGATTTTTAGGCTCACAATTCGATTCAATATCGATTTTCAATTCAAAAACGATTCTTGATTCAAAACGATTCACAGTATGTAAATGTAGTTACTTTTCCCATGTGACTGCAGTAGATATACAGTTTAAAAGAAAAGAAACACAAGTGAAATGTAGCTTGATATTACTTTATATGTCTTCATACAAAAATAAAAACTTTTGCAACTAAAAACTGCAAAAGTGACAAGCTTTGGCCAGCTTTCAAATACATTTAATTCAAGTATAAAACTGTTACATAAAAAGAGCTTTTACATTTAGCTTTAAAGTGCTGTACTCAGATCAAACAAAAAATACTGCTAAATGTGGTTTAAGGAGTACTTCAGCTACCAGGTTGACTGTTGAAATGTGAACTTGACTGGGCACATTGAACTTCTTAAAATGAGGCCCTTTCTTTTTAGAACTGTGGTAACTACAGTCCATTAAACAGAACGTTTCTGATGTGTCACATAATGTGTGTGTGTGTGTAACCAGTTCATTGTCCACCACTGGCTAGAATCTTTACATTCTTTTGCAGAAACAGACGCTGGTCTACGTGTTTTGGAGGGAGCATGCTCTGCTGTGCAGTTACGATGAATGAAAAAAGAAAAATGAGAATACTCTTTCTGACGCAACGGTGGGAGTTTAGAGCATTGAAAGAGTGCGTTGGTTGACTGGCACGGTACTTTAGGTTGTTGTTCGTCCACGTCTTTAATGTTAATCCCCGGGTGTACCATGTGAATTCTCAAGTTTGTGGTGTTTCCAAAATACTTAACTTTCGCTTTGCAAAGCCTGTATATAGCGTGATTCCTATGAAGTCCCGTCTTCCCCTCAAGGTTATAAAAGCCGAAATGTGTCCAAACTCTCGCCTTCAATGAGGATGGAGCAGGTTGAATAATTCTTTCTGTGAGGTTTGCCATTGTTTGCGCCGATTAAACTACTTCTGCTGCACTCGTTCTTCTTTTGATTATAACAAGAGTGCCCAGGCATGTGAATTTGACGCAGCGCCATCTATAGGAATGGTGAGGTAATGTCATTTCAGGTGAATAGTGTCAAAACGAGAAAAAAAATATATGAATCGATTTTTGGAATTCTGTGAATCGATAATGAATCGGTAGAGCTTGAATCTCGATTCGAATCGATTTTTTTGCACACCCCTACTGTAAAGCGACAGTATGACAACAAAGGTGGGATGCCTCCATTCAGAGCTTATCAGTGTCAATCACAGTGTGTGTGTGTGTGTGTGTGTGTATATGTGTGTGTGTGTGTGTTTGTGATAAATTGCTATAAGAGTGCTTGTGTGTACAGTATATTTGTTTTTTTCACTCCAGGCTGCATATGCATTGTGTGTGTGTGTGTGTGTGTGTGTGTGTGTGTGTGTGTGTGTGTGTGTGTGTGTGTGTGTGTGTGTGTGTGTGTGTGTGTGTGTGTGTGTGTGTGTGTGTGTGTGTGTGTGTGTGTGTGTGTGTGTGTGTGTGGAAGTGTACACTTGCCTCTGCAGTGGTGTAGACAAGCCCCACATGAGACCTCTCAGACACAAAGGGAGTAATATATGTATATAAGGGCCTCTGTGTCCCAGTCTTATGGAAATACAGTCTAGCTCAATGTCTCCATGCTCCCTGGTAATGCCTGCTGCTAAACCCCAAATGGACCATTATGTGTCTGCAGAGTGGGAGGGTCAAGAGACCCCTGATGGAAATTGGAATGGGGATAAGGACATATTAATTCAACTTCAGGTTTGGTGATACACACTCAAATAGGATATGCTCATTCGGTGAAGCGCACACAAACACACACTCCTAGAAGATTTGTACAATGGCTAAAAAGGCTAAATATGTACACATACAAATAGGGTGGACACATATGCACCATGCAGGATATGCAGGCATGATTAACTGCACTAAATTAAAATGTATATACACACACACACACACACACTCTCTCTCTCTCTCTCTCTCTCTCTCTCTCTCTCTCTCTCTCTCTCTCTCTCTCTCTCTCTCTCTCTCTCTCTCACACACACACACACACACACACACACACACCCACACACACACTCTCTTGGACTTCCATTCCAAAGCCCATGATGGACCTAACTTGGTCCCATAATCTACACTGGCCACATGCTTAGGAGATCAATGCTGTGATTACACCAGAATGGCTCTAGCTCTGTCTATTGCCCCCATCCCCCTTCTCTGTCGCTCTGCTCTCCTCTCCTCTCCTGTGCGACCTTATCTCCCAGGCTTAATCAAATTGCCAGTTAGAGGTAGAGGCTGGTGCTGAAGGTTGTGGATGGGAGATAGCCTAGGAGAGAGGAATAATGAACACAACCATGCAGCTCCGCTCTCAGAAAAGGAAAGGTGTTATAATAGATGTGGACAGACGTTCTCTGTTAGGAGCCAGCGCTCAATTCTGCCTCTCATCTCCTGCATTAACACCCTCGTGCCATCCCTTCACTTGCCAACCTCTTTCTATATTTGCCTGTCAACTTGTCTCCCTCCCTCCCTCCCCCTCTCTCTATCCTTGTCTCTGTCTTCCATGCTGCAGTCTGACACCCTATCTCTTTTTATTTGGTTTTCTTCCCATCCGTTCCTCACTCCCTCTTCCTCTTTTCCCTCTTCTCCTCTTCCTCTTCTCCTGATCTCTTTTGCTCTCTGCAGCAGTCTCTCACTCAGATCTACATATCTTCAGCAGTAATTGACATTTTCCATTTGCCAGCCTCTTTTCCTATTGGCTGCCAGCCAGCGTCACCAAGGCAACTGTGATAGGCCCCTGTGCTTGGCGAGAGAGAGATGGGGAGGAGGGGGGTGTAGGTCTGCCTCTGCACTGGCTTCTCTCCCATGACACACATACACACAAACCACTCCTTTGACCTGACAGGACCCTCGGCAGCCCACTTAGGGAATAGTTAATAAGCAAAAAATAATCATGAAGGTGCCGTTCAATAAGGGCATTTAAGCTAATTTAAGGAATTAATGAGCATTTTATGATCCCCCAGGGCAGAAAGGGTTGGCGAGAATGGTCATGTGCTCTATGTACACACATATAATCCTTCAATATGTTGTGTCCATATGGATTATGATATAGAGAGCTATTAAATATAATAGGCATGTCATGTCTTTGTTGGAAACATAAGAGCAGTGTAGCTGGTTGATGTATGTACAGTTGGATGGACAGATGGTATATCGTACTATTTATCTTTAATCGGTTTGTGTCTCTGTTTCCTTTTTTTTTTAAACCTCAGTTCTCATGTGTCACTTTCTCTCTCTTTTTCTCACAAATATGTAAAGTGACTGATGTCCTCATTGAGGTAATTTGTGACTTTAATGTGTGTGTCTGAAAGGCAATTTTGTCAGCCAAATAACCAGGCAATCCTTCAGTCTGCTTCCCTCCAGCCACATTCCAACTTCAGTCGTTTTTTAACTAAAAAACATTATGTATGGTATGGTTTTAAACACATGAAGATGAACAGCTCTCACTTATTATGATTTTTTCTGTAGTTATTTTATTAATGAGATTCTGCTGTTGTGTCTGCATTGCATTTTTCATAGTCGGGAAATCTTGCATGCAAATGGAAATGCCCAATATTATTGTTTGCAGGGTGGAGGTTGGCAAATGACATAAAATTTAAAATGAAACTGTAATATGGGTGACAAGGGAACAAAAGTGGAGTCAAAAGTTTGCCTTGATTTATGACAAAATTGTCTGCAACCAAAATTCCTGCCCTTGCTGTCTCCTTTTCCTAATGATCTGTCGGTTTTCAAGTCGCACTGAATGTAATGGCAGACAACCCTGAGAAAAAAAGGAAGATCAATGTAAGCAGTGTGGGATAAAATGTGCTTTTGTACATTTGTGTGTGTTTGTATGTGTGCAACACACATGTGCTGTCACCTCACAGTGTGTCTTGGGGCCAAGTAATGAGAGCATAATAGAGAGATAGGTCGTTTAATAGTTTTTCTTTTCTTTTACTCATTATTTTGTTTTTTGATTTCAAAATATATTTTTTTTAAATAGTTTGTCATTTTTTTAATTGGGCAAAAGTTTGAGTTTACTCTAAGACTTTATTGAAAATAAATAGCTCACTACAATGTTTTCAAATTAGCCTTTTTTATTTCCTGAAAAGCACCAGGTTTGGCCATACAAGGCTTTCGCCCAACATCGACGAAATGAATGTTCACATGATATGAATTCACATTTCATTTTTTAATAAAAAGAAGAAAGCTTTCAATCGTGGATATACAGTATTAGGAGAACTTTGTTTACTGTGATTCAATATGGTGCCTACACATGAAGGTTGTTCACCCAGTGCATACACCAAAAATATTTTCTCTTTTTGGTTTGATTCTGTATTGTGTGGCCCACTACACATGGGCATTAGTGTCTTTTCCATGGCCATGCCAGTTTAACAAATTGAATTAAATCCTCCCTATTTAAAAAAAATCATAACACAAAGAGTAATAATTGGCGTTGTGTGTCATTTGAGGTGTCCTGTCAACAGTTTAATGGATGTTTTTTGTAATGGAAACCTATGGAAAATTTGCAGCAAAGCTGACTTTTTTTTCTTTCTTTTATGCATATCTTGAGAACCAGCTGTCTTTCCATATCGTAACCTGTTCACAAGTGAAAAGTCCCTATTACAGTGCCAAACTGCTTTGTTGTAGCGATTTATTTTTAAACTCAACTTTGAACTCTGTAGTATGTGCAGCTTCCAGTAAAGCATACCTTCCAGGCTGAGTCAGACAGCAGCTCTTCCTGGTTATAGTTGCCTTCCCCACCTACTCATGACGTCTGTACATTACCAAGCCAACTCTGCCAGTGACCTCAATGCAAGCGCTAAAGTCTTCATTCAGTGTAAACATACGCGAGCATACTGTATTAATTACTGCGGTGAAGTGTAGCTAACCTTTTACAGTGTGTTTGATGATGCATATTACCCTCCTTCCTTCCCTATTTCATATCCAAAACAACAACTCATTCATTATGTAGACGGTAGGTGTAACATATACATTGGTTTCATGAGTTTGCATGTTCTCCCTTTATTTGGTGTTCCTCTCACAGTCCAAAGACATGTAGGTTAGATGAATTGGAAACTGTAAATTGCCTGTACTGTGGGTGCAAATGTATGCTTCAGCCCACCTGTAACCCTGTAGAGGTTAAGCTGTTCAGTAAATGATTGAATGTGTAATATTTTTGACTAGAAAACAGATGATAGGCCTTTTTCATGGACAAGACATTTTGACATACCCTAGTAGAAAAAGCACAGGGGTAATTATTACTATTAATGATGGCTGAATTCCATTTAGCTGCTTCAGTCTCAGAGTCCTGGTATTGTGCATGCTGGCTCTGTTTCACACTGTCATGGCTTACTGGGACTAGAGCAGAGCCATTGTTAATGGTATTAGTAATGCCAGAGTGTTGTGCTTTATAGTCACCAAATATATTTGTCTCCTGCTCTACATGTATGTAGTCGTTCATTACTAAATAGGATATGATTCATGTGCAGTGACATTTCTAGAAATAGCCCTAGTGTCAGCGATAACAGAGTCCAAACCATTATGGAGACTTGACTTGGATTCTAACCCAAACACGAGACTTAACTTAAACTTAACTTAGACTTACTTTTAAACATCTCTGACCCGCACTTACAAGTCTAGATTGTCCATGAGACAATACAACTGCTTTGGGTTCTCCTGCATTTAGTGTGCTGAGATGGAGAGGTAAGAGCTGATAGTGGTGTGGGGTAGCAGGATTGGAAAAGCAGATAATCAGCAGGACCGGAACGACATCTCGTAAACTGCAGCAATGGCTAAATTGAAGACGGGTGCGATTTCAGCACTGGGCTTCATACAGAGATTCTAGACATGATAAGGGAGGGAATGTACAAGATATGCCCGGTCTCTTTAATAAAACATAACATCGTACATGCACACTCACACACAGTCCTTATCAGACTCATCTCGCACATATCCAGTCTTGTCATTAAAAATGCATCTATATGGTTTCCATGTAAAGCAATCCCACAAATAGGATGTTGGCATGGCAAAGGCAGAGCTAAGAGTGACTTCCTCCTCTTCCTTTCTGTGTAATAGAAGGCTCAGTCAGCAGCTCCAAGAATGTCAGTTTTTACTTGCATCTGCAGGGCACTAAGAAAAGCCTCCTTCCAGGCAAATTGCTCCATTACTCTCTTTATGTCTTCACGCACACGTACACACTTCTCGTCTATCTCCTATTCCCCCACTTCAGGGCTTAGTCTTTTTCCCTTAATGAGCCACTAAATATTTCAATTAAAGTGTCACCTGTCAGTCAGACAGCTCCAGGTGATGTTTTGTACTGTTGAGCCAACATCAGAGTTCCCTGAACCAAACTGCCAGCGGAATTCATTTCAATCATCTCCGCCGTGTGTAGTTGAACCCAGGGACTGAGACAATCCCCCAGCCTCCACAGATACACACACCTCCTGTAATGTTTTACCTCCACCACCACCACCACCACCTCCTCCTCCCCTCTCCCTCCCTCACTCACTCCCTCCACCCCTCCCGCTTGTCTCCTCATTTTAATTAGCTCCGGATTAAATTAAAAGCTATATGTTGGCGTTAATTGATTTATCTTGAGACAGGGTCTATAATTACAGGTTCTCAATGGAGAGATCTGCGCTCTGACGCTAGAGGCTTCCCTCACTTTATTGTCTGGCTCTGTGCGTGTGTGTGAATGCATTTATGTGTTGCCGGTGTTTGTGTGTGATCACCACCGTAAGCATAATAAGCATTGTTTGAGCCAGCCAGAGGTTAGCAAGCAGGCACCACTCGATGAGCAAGGGAATAAAAGATGATGCAAATAGATGTCGTCTCGCCATAATGAAACACAATTACAGCTTTATTAGAAGATGTAATTGCTTTATTAGAGCATCTCAATTTGTCCTTGTTGTGCACCGTTTATTCCTGCCATTATACAATGCACATGCTCATCCATACTTGACCTGCTATGTAATATGTGACACCCCCCCCTTCAGTTATTATTCTGCGAGCTTGGCGAGTTGTCTTTATTGTCTTTATAGAGAGGAGAGAAGTGGGCTTTCACTGGTGATGGGTGGTTTGCTGTGAAGTACAATGAGGAAGCCTGAAGGCTCTGGCTGTATCACTGGCAATTGGTATTCTGTGGCGTAACACACACATGCACACACTGAAATATACAGACACCTCCTGTAACACACTGGCTTCAGCATGGATACAAACAATTTAAATGCAGACAAGCATGCAGACCCACAAAACTATATGCACACTTTTTTCTCTATCTCTCTACCTAAACTCCTCTCAATCAGCTCATCTAAATAGTGGAGAAAATAAAACTTTTTCCTCCCATTCTTCCTTCGTGTCCACCGTATGCATCCTAATCCGGGCCAGTAGAAAGGCGAGTGCTGTATGTCTTGTCAGTTGTAACACCACACGCTGGCCGACTGGCTGGCATCAGACCTGGAGGTGTGAAATGAGCCCACTGGGGGCTATAATCTGGCTTGAGCACTAGTCAAACAGCTCCGGACATCATGAGAGAGGGAGAGAGCCGGGGTGGGGGGCAGAGTGAGTGCAGTGAGGTAGAGGCGGAAATAAGAAAAGGACGATATAAAAGGTTGTGAGTGAGAGAAGAAAGAACAAAGGAGTGAGGAAGAAAGATGAAAAAAAAAGAGGCCAACTCAACTGGAGAATGAGGGAGAGATGAAAAAAGGGAGGATGATGGATAGAGAGAGGGGATGAGGGATGGAGAGACATGGCTCATCTGCTGCTGCTTTCTGGCTGCTGTGAGATTGCAGGATTTCCTAGATCAGCCAACTGTGGAAGTGAATTTTTCCTCTGCTTGTCTCCTCTCACTCCCTTTCTTCCTCCACCTCTCTTGTGCACTTTCTCTTTCTCCCTCATCTTCTCTGTCCCTCACGTCCCCTCCCTGTCACTGAGCAATGGATTATATTCCTATTTCCTTTCCAGTGCTGTTGTAATGTCAGATAATACTCTCTCATCCTCTGTCTATGGTACCTGTCGGTCTTCTTATGTCTACATACCTCTCCAGTATTTCCTGTTTTTAGAGTTAAATGCCTTTTGGAAATCAAAACATGGACAGATGCGAAAATGACTAAATTACATCCAGATATGTTGTACTGTATATGACCTCTGTGATCACTACATGTAAAAAGAAGGGGAAAAGCCTTGATTACTTTCAGCCAAAACTTTTTGCTCTTTGGTTTTGAGATGGGGCCCAGGGACCATCCCTAGTGGTACGTTGGATGGTCAATTCAGCGGTTAGTGTCCATCCAGCACATTGGAACGTTGGATTAT
The DNA here is from genome assembly GCF_004354835.1 of Perca flavescens. Lineage (NCBI taxonomy): Eukaryota > Metazoa > Chordata > Actinopteri > Perciformes > Percidae > Perca > Perca flavescens. The sequence goes on from NC_041332.1 coordinate 20,547,099, forward strand.
GGTAGGAAAATCATTTTGTTTATATCCAGTTAGGTTTGTATATAAGTTAATTTCTTTGGCAAATACAGCAACACATTTATGACATTTTTTCTTTGTTTGATTTGTAAGTACATGTGTGTCTTAATGTGTTTTTCTTTTATTAGACAGACAAGTTCAGGTTTTACAAAATAGATGGCAAAATTTGATATGTAAATTCTTTATAAGATACTGGAAATATAACAATGCAAACTCCATAATGTTGAAAATGTAATAGCGTAATTGCACACATGTATCATCAATTTGTTATTCCTGAATAGTTGAATGAGTCTGGTGTACATGCCATACATATAACTCTAATTTAGGATGATATAGTGATAAGTTCTCACAACACATGTATGCATTTGAAATATGGATTATCCATGTGTCTGGGACAAGGGCCTCTCAGCGGTATGTACTTGTACTTGTGCATATTTTTGCATCCTTATTGAACGGCGTACCATTCTGCGTGAAATCCATCAGCTAAGCTCCATTATAGGGTGCAGCCTGGGTAATAAAAGTCCCTCCTAAACTATTTTTCTCTGTGCTTCAGTAAAGAATGACAATAACCAGGTCTCTCTCTGAATGTTGAAGCCTGTACAAAGACTTGTCAGTAAATCCCTGCAGGTTATGCTGTACCATTCAGCAAAGTACTTTTCTGCCTTTGACACATTTTAATTAAGGAGCAGTAGGTCATAGCTCAGCACTAAGGGATGTAAGGTCACTGCCTTTAACCCTAACACTTAAAGGCAACGGCAGGAGCATTGCTAATAACCACCATGTTTGGAAACCAAGAGGAAACGTACTGACCACGGATGGAAACTCCACATGGAAAGGCCAAATTCGATTTGATCCGAGGACCTTCTTGCTGTGAGGTGACATTGCTGTTTCCCAACACTATGCCATGCATGAAGGCCATTAGAACTGTATATAGAGGTAATGACATCAAAAACTTTGTTGCTTAAAATTATCTGAAAAATGCGTAAATGTACTTGTTAAAATAAATGTAATGGTACTTGTTAAAATAAATGTAATGGGAAGACCCAAAGGGCCTGCTGAGTAACGCTTTAAGCAAGTGGTTAGCTTCAGCCATTCCATTTCTGGCTAGCTGTCAAAAACCAAAGCCAGCTCCCCATCTTTTTGCCAGCCTGCCTCTATCCGTCTCTTTCTTCCTCAGGACGGATGGACAGCAGATTAGGCCTGCTTCCACTGCGGTATGTTATACCCCATACTGCGCTAAGTGACCTATGATTAATTGCACATTATTAACTTAACTGAGATTGTTCTCCAGATACGTAGGCGTCGATAATGTCTGATTCCTCTTTAATAGGCCACTTCTGACAGTATTCATAATGTGTGCCATTTGCCCTGATCCCTCCCTAATTTATTCTCACTTTGTGAAAATTTCACTCATTTAGGGGTGGGGGAAATGGGCCAAAAGGAACAGCAGATCAGGAGTGGGATAGTTTTCCCATCGCTTAGTTAGCCCACAGGCACAAGTGGATGCCTTTGGGGATGAAGGAAAAAAGCAAAGTTTGTTCATGTGTGAAATCCCCATCCTGGGCTTTTTCTAGGAACAAGATAGACAGAGTTCAGTTCCCCTTAAGGTTTAAAGGATACAGTCTCATCAGATATTTGAGAGGTTACACTATACTAATATTTATAGATTACTGCTAGTATCCCATTTCCCTACTGTTTATTTTTTGTAAATGAGGGCTTTTATGCTATTAATTTGTTCCATTAATTTAAATGGAACAAATCCAGCATTTCACTCTTAATTAAAGTAACATTGAAAATCGTATGTATCATGATTTTTTCCCTAGGATTGATTTTAAAAAACACACACACACACACACACACACACACTTGCATTCCCATCTGTCCACCAGTAGCTCTCTAATCTCTCTTCTCTCTGTCAGGTGTGTTCGAGTTTGTGTGTCTCTGTGTATCTGTCTGTGTGATTTTGTGTATACACATGTATTTGTGTGTGATATGAAAAGCAGCAGGGTTTATCTTCTGTCTCTGTGTGATGTGGCACAAACAAAGGCAGCGTCCACACGGCCCCAGCCTGCGTTGCAGCAAACTGTAAACACGGTGCCACTACAAAGGGAAAAACCCTCACCGCCTGCCTGCCTGTGTAAATCCCACTGCTTTCACCAATTAACACCAGGGAAGAAACTCTCCGCTTGTGTGCCGTCTGCTGGTGTTTACTAGTAGAGAGAGACTGTCAGAGAGAGGGAGAGAGAGGGAGAACATATTGCTTGGTCGTATAGCAACTGGGGTACAATATGACGTTTATGACTGTTTAGATAGCCATAACCACAGCAGGCGGTGATAGTAATAATGCTGTGTTGACATTAGTCCAGGTGGGAATATGTCAGCGTTGCGTCTGCATCGCCAAATTGCCACTTCTATTGTTGCGTAATTAATGGCTAATTAGGAAGCTTGCTTCAATCAGCGCTAGGGTCGTTAAGAGAGGTGTCGCACACGCTTTAAACAAATGTTACTTTTACAAATGCAAATCGGGCTGCTATTTTTTTCCCGTGCCCTCTTTTTGTCCTTGCGCCGCTGAGCATGAGGAGGGAGCGTACCAAGGCATCCATCTTGAGCTGGATGTGGGCGCTAAAGGATTGAACGAGGACAAGGTTTCCCGCGTGCTGCTTAGTTTGCACTGCTGCTGAGTTGCTTATTCTGTCTCTTTGTCCCTTTTTTTCTTTCTAAGGCAGCTCCAATGTGGTTTATTATGTGCTCTGGGTTGTTATTTGGAGATGGATCCCCCATGCCACTGTGCTGTCACACTCCAACCTATGGATGGAGGCTGGGAGAGGCAAGGAGGGATGGATGGGGTGGGGGGGTACAGTCATTGGAGAAAGGGTTGTGTTTGTGTGAGTGTGTGTGTAGGAGGGTAAAGCTTAGTTGGGGGAGGATAGCCAGAGAGAAGAGAAAAGCATGCAGCGTGCAGCTGGAAGAGGCAGAGATGAGCGGAGGCGTGAAATTGGCACTGCACCGTCCACCACCCACAGCCCCCCATCTTAACGTACCGCCTGCTTGCCCCCTCCACTCCGTTCCATTGAGGAAGGGACCATGTCTGCACTGACTATAGAACTGTCTGTCTGTCTGTCTGTCTGTCTGTCTGTGTGTCCGTGTGTGTGTCCATACCCCAATAAGCTACATTTGACACTTCTGTTTGCTCTGCACAAGTGATGCATTCTCTCACTCCCTCCCCTTATATATATCTCTTCGTTAATGCACACACGCACACGCACACTTCACCCCACCCTCCCTGCCACTCCTATGGAGTGGTCATAACTCACCTTAATTGTATTTCGTAGGTGGTGCTCAGACGTAAAGTGCATGGTGAAATGTAGCTGAGACCGTGAGAGAGCAGTAATAGGAGTAAGGGCAAGGTACTGGAAGGAGGGAAATGACCGACCTATTGACCCCTGAAAACACACATTATGCATTTAGACACACACACACACACACACACACACACTCGTAAAAACATGCTCACCCTCAGCAAGCATGAAAACACACTTGAATATACACTAATGCAGATACGTGGACATTTAAGGTGGCACACATACAAAAACACTGTATGGAAACACATATGCTCTCATTCAAAGTCAAACACATACATAGAGCACCTGCCTTTTTTACGTACACGTACAAAAAGTTGTTCATGAATGCACATGTGCATTAAGGAGTTATTGCACCCTTTCTCTTTTATTCAACCTTTTCCTGAGTTGTCTGTGTATGCTGGGGAGCTTTAGACGTCCAAGTCTGGACTTTAAAGAGCTCTATGTGCACAATTAAAATGCTAATAACATTTTCACTCCTTAAATGCATTTATACTGCCTGTATGATTTCAGACATATCCACAGTAACAGTCACACCTTAAAACGTAGTCTGCACACGCACACACACTTGCACCTTTTCCTCTCAGACAGCCTTTTTAATCAGTGTCATAGTAAATCGGAGGCCTGGGGTGTGAGGTTGGGTGGCATAATAAGCTCATCTGGTCAGTGTGAAGGTTTTCCTTGCTGCTGTGTTGACTGGTCTCAGGTAATTAAAGCTGCAGCCACAACTGTGCTGTCCAGTCCCCTCTGAGTCCTCCATTGTCACTCCATTAGCAACTAACCTGGACAACCTGCATTCGGGTTGACACGTACCAAAGACAGCCAGTATGATGCTAATCAACTGTGCTGGGAGTCTATTGAAGGAACTATTATGTGGTATTTAACTGAACACGTCCAAGGGAGGGGGATGAAAAGGGATGGCATACAACTGAACATGAATCACCTTGATAAGAGTAGATTAATGCAAAGGATGCAATACTTGACTGTCCATCATCCCATTTGTTGAGGTAAATCAATTGTACATGCATATTGTTGTTTTATTATGCTTTCATTAAAGGTCCCATGACATGGTGCTCTTTGGATGCTTTTATACAGACCTTAGTGGTCCCCTAATACTGCATCTGAAGTCTCTTTCCCGAAATTCAGCCTTGGTGCAGAATTACAGCCACTAGAGCCAGTCCCACAATGAGCTTTCCTTAGTATGTGCCATTTCTGTGTCTGTAGATATTAAGGAGGAGAGAGGGGGGTGCAAGGTGGAGGGTGGGGGTGTGGCCTTGACCAACTGCCACTTTGCTTGTTTGAAAGCCATGCTGTCTCTCTCATGGGTGGGCCAAATTCTCTGGGTGGGCAAAGCAGAGAAAGGGGAGGTAACCTCGCTTGTTATGACCTCATAAGGAGCAAGATTCCAGATCGGCCCATCTGAGCTTTCATTTTCTCAAAGGCAGAGCAGGATACCCAGGGCTCGGTTTACACCTATCGCCATTTCTAGCCACTGGGGGACCATAGGAAGGCTGGGGGAACTCATATTGATGTTAAAAAACCTCATAAAGTGAAATTTTCATGCCATGGGACCTTAAAGGGAATTTATTGGTTAACATTAAAGCTGCATTAATCAAATGTTTATATATTACTATTGCAGACTGATATCATGAAGTGTTATCAAGACGCATACTCGTTTTTTAGCGTATTGATCAACACCGTTTGGCCTCGATTGACTTACATTATCTTGCGATCGTGTGTGAATTGACACCGTAGCGAGTAGTATGAAAGGGCGAAAATCCGCATAGGGAGGATGGATAAAACACAGGACTTTTACTCAGGAGAGCGGGGATCGCGTCCCGCGTGTGTCCCGCGTGTGATGTTTCCTTTCCACGTTTGTTCTTTTCCTAAACCCAACCCACGTGTGACGTTCCTAAACCCAAGCGTAGCCTCGCGATAATAAGTAGCCTTGTGATAACACACCACGTGACTTTAGAAAGTGCCATGTGGCGTGTATGTTTACGCTGTGACGTTGCAGACTGCCGTCAGCTGTATAGAGCGTAGACATTCACGCAGATAGCTCAAATACGTACAGATAACACGCCACTTGGCTTTAGGAAAGTAGCGTGTATGTTTACCTGAAGTCATGATATCACGTTGACTGTTGAATCGGTATACACTGTGAGGAACAAGATGTCACTTAAAGTGATAAACAATCAATTATCACAACTCTACAATCATATGGCGCTTTTTAGCCTCTCTTTGCTCATTCTTTCGGTGTGATGTCTCCCACATTTATTGTCACCATTCTCATAAACTTGCTGTGATATTGCTCAGAGGACCAAACAGAGCTAAAGTGCAGGTAATAGTGGATTGGCCCAGAAACAAGACCCCACTGGTACGATGACGAAGTGTTTTTTGTCAGTGGGTGATTGTCGCAAACATGATAGCTGTAATGACTTAATAAGACGATAATATGTCAGGGTTGTGTATTGGTTTTCTCCCTGATTTTCCAAGCAGAGCTTGTTACAAGTGGACACCATTTACTGTAAATGATGGTAGTCTGCATCATTTCCAGGTGAAAATCTGTTTAAACCAAAACATATGTATTAAAACATGTTTTGGGTTGGACAAAGTGTTTAGTGTGCTTCCATCAGACAAGGTCTAGTAACGAGAAGCCAATTGACTTTCCACTGCAGCCTTCAGCGGCCAAGAAAAAAAAGAACAAACCTCTCCATTGTTATTTATTCTTCCTCCTCTTTCATCCCTCCCTCAATGGTAAAAAAAGGAAGGTAATTCCAGCCAGGTTGTACTTCACACATTCAATTTGTCTTTTGCTGCTCTCACCCCGCCCTTCCTTGTCTTCTCCTTTCCCTTCTCGACTGCCTGCCCCCCTCCTTTCCTTTGCATGTCTCCCTCTTTCCATTTATCTTTCTCTCTCTCAGCGTCCCTCTCTCTCTCTCTCTCTCTCTCTCTCTCTCTCTCTCCTGGTGCAAGGTGATGGAGGCTGGTGTGTGGATCGCGGAGAGCACGCCTCAGGGATTATACAGGCCGCTCGCATGAAAGATTCATGATGCTCAGGAGTGTGTATGTGTGTCCCTCATGCTCAGCCACTGACTGGAAAAAGGGAACAGGGTGAGACAGAGAAAAGGAAAGAGGGTGGGTGGGTGGAGGGTACGGAGTGTGAGACAAATTGACAGTGCACAGCCAGGCTAACTCTCCAGGCTGGGATTATGCTACTGTCTTTTTTGCACACACTTTCAGACACCATTTTAGCTAGACCGCCCTTATAGAAATGACCAATTGCAAAGTTTGGAACACAAATGTCAGAATTTTTTCAGACTAAATAAACTCAAATAAACTGATGTGTTCACGTTTCTGAGATAAATGGTCATGGTCTTTTGGACCAAATCATTCTGTTGCCATGTGTGCTATAGATAGAGAGAATATAATGCTTTTCTAACCAAATTTAATAATTGTGAATCAAAAACATGTTATTCAATAGCATAAATATTTTAGATAGCCTAATGATTTCCAAGAAAAAACTTTCCCACGGTTATTATGACAGGATCAAAGCTGATACTGAGTACATCCATTCGGATCCATTCAGGTATCAGACATATTTACACCAGATTAGACTGAGTCCAACCGGGGACCCAGGTCAAACCTCTACATGTTTTTTACAAGCCAGCGACAATGCGGCTTCTATGTAGTGCAAATATGAATAAATCGACCTGTGTAAACTGTGACCCGTGACCTTTTCATAGAACTAAGTGGTTGTTCAGACCGAACATAGCACTGGGATAAAAATTGCAAGAGGCTGTGTTGTTGTTGGCATAATGCCACAGGTACTGACGGAGATGAGATACAATTCAGAAGTTCGGTTTTAGTGATACGTCCATGAGTTTTAACACGGATCACTACAAAGCGGTTTATAATACTATGAAACAAGAAGTAAATACTAGGTAACACCTGCCAGAGCCCTGTGCACCAGCACCCCCACTGTGTCATCTCACTGGCTGTGCTTTTCAATGAAGTAATGTTGGTCTGGACACAGCTTAACAAGTAGAGATACCCACACAAATACACAATGCTCTGTGTGTCTCCCTGTAAATATCTTGTGCTGCCAATTACTGTTCACAACCTGTTCCTATACTGTTTGTAGTGCAGCTTGCCACAAACCGATGCAAGCATTTAATGGTTGGCTATGTGCAGGAGATGGCCAAGTTCAATGTCAAGACAAAAATCACTGTCAGTATGATGATACAGCAAAAATAATAATTACTTAACAGTTTTGAAAATGGTTTGTAGTCAGGAAAGGTTGTAGGTCACCAATAGACACTTCTAATGATTTAAGAAGGTTGGCACACTTAAAACTCTTCCCCTTTCCTCCCGCTTTCTCTCTCTCTCTCTCTGTATCTAAGTCCCTTGTTGCCAGGTCCATGCTAGGAAAGTTCGGCTGGCACAATAATTAGAATCACGAGCTTCTCAGCCAGAGGAAGTGTGTCATTGCCAAATGTCTATTGATGTTGGACAACTCTATTCATGTGCCTTCACGTGGGCAGTCTGTCTGTGAATAGAGGGAGGGGAGGAAGAGCGGTGGTGGTTGTGGTTGCGTGTGTGTGTAACGTGTATGTGTTTATCTAAACCTCATTGGCTGCTCTAATAGACCCTTGCAGGCCTGTTGCCCCTTTCTCTCTCCAGCATCTTCAAACACATTATATTATTGCCCCGTTTGATTGCATTTCAGAGAAGAAGAGTGACGGTGGAAAGAGAGCAAAAGAGTCACACAGAGAGAAAAAGAAATGATGGCCGAGAGAAAGAGATGGATGAGGATGAGAGATATAGAACATAGGAAGAGAGGAAGGGCAGATCAAGGGGAGACATGGACAGACAGACAGGGAGGATGAGAGAGAGAGTTTAAATGAGAGACAGACGGAGAGAAAAGGGAAAACAGAAAAAACAGAGAGGAAGAGCCTCTGGGTGAGCGTATTATATGGCCGTTACCCCCCTCCGGTGCGGCGGCGAATGGGAGAGGCTGAGTACCCACTATTCCAGTGACCTTGGAGGTCAGATGGAGGAAAGCAGCATTAATCAAACTGACGCCCAGGCTGAGGTGGATGATAGCAGGCAGCAATGCTCACAATAACCCCCACCCCCCCACACACACACAAACACTCACCCCACCAACAACTCCAGAACCCCCTCTACCACATTTATATGCATTCTTCATCTGCCTTCATATCTTTTCTGTCTTTCTTTCTGTTGTATTGCTTTTCACACATAACCCTCTTTTTTTCTTTTTCTTTCTGTCTCTCTTCTCTTTTTTTCCCATCATCCATCTCCTTCCTCTTTGCATGCCCTGAACCCTCTCTGGATCTCTGGCTACAAACAGTAAATTAACCCATCTCCACCCTGTGTTAATGGACTTCTAAATATCAGCCCTTGCCTGTGGATATGCCACCAACATTTACATTGGATGTGGGATTGAGTTAGTTGCCTTCTGGACACTCGCAGACATGTAGATATCGATTTGCTTGTTTTGCTCTCTGCTTTGGTGCATATTTTGTGGAAACAGCTTGTTGGAAGTCAGATTGGGATGTTTGTGTGAATGTATGTGTGCATGTAATGAATGTGCAGAGGTACGTGAAAAATGCAGTACCAGACCTCCAATATTGGCCTATACTTGCAGCATTCTTCATGCCCTTTTCTCTTATGTCAAACAAACATGTAAATACAGAATCAATAATTAATAATTATCATTATTTGTACAACATTGCAGAGTTTTTACCCTACGGTCAGGTATAATTAATTTTTCATTTTTTTTTTTTTTACTTTTTTAAAAATACAATTACTAATACTCTACTGTTTCTGCAGTTAGGGATCCATACAGCTACAATATAACTTCCCTGACCCAAATATACAGCTTAGACCCTATACTACCCCAACTATGTAATGCCAGCAAGCCACCCAGTGACAAATAAAGTCAACAAGCAAGTGTGTACATGTGGTAGTGTGGTGTGTGTGTGTGTGTGTGTGTGTGTGTGTGTGTGTGTGTGTGTGTGTGTGTGTGTGTGTGTGTGTGTGTGTGTGTGTGTGTGTGTGTGTGTGTGTGTGTGTGTGTGTGTGTGGAGGAGGCTGGGTTAATCTTTGACCGCTCGTCTGCGCTGATGATAGTATTGATCTGGTGAAGATCTTCTGAAGGTCAGGATATGTTGTCTCTGTTTGGACCGCCTTGATCTTAATACACTGTCTGTCCCTTTACTGCTGGTATATAACAGCATATACTACTTCATTTCTAATAGAAACATTAAATATAACATCAGAGGGCCCATAAAGAGCAAAGCAGTGGACAGAAAAATAAACCTCTGCCTTTTAGGTTTTACAAGTATGAGTTTTAAAGATAAGTTGGACAATGTTTTTGTGTCTGTGTTTTGAGTGATAGGCAAGTAGAACAATTCATGCATGACATTATTATAATCAATTTCTATAGTAAACAGGACTAAGGAAGAATAGTGGATCCTGTACTGTGATGTTAGCATTTTTTGATTGACACTACCTTCCCTCTCTGTGGGTCATTATCATCATTTTAGAAGGATGAAGCAGAAACTAGGCTTGTTAGCACGTAATTATTCATTTGAATCCATAAAGGCAATCAATTAAGCTTAAGTGTGCAATAAATCTGATTAATCAGTCAGTTCCCAAAACACCATAAAATCCATGCAGGTCTTATACCCTGGTAATGAGTTTGCAAGTAGGGAGGGGGAAGGGGCTAATAAGTGAGGGTGCTCACCCACAAACACATACACGCAAACCCCGGTATACAAACCACTTTTGTGGTGATGCAGGTTTTTTCGGGTGATAATTTGACGTATTAACAATTGGGGATGAAAGATAAGCAGGGCTTAATGTATGCTAATATTAAGGTCTGCAGCTTGTAACTAAATAAAGCAAGGTCATCAGGAAACGGCACTCTTGTAATTAATAGATAAATTCATTACAAAAACAATGACTCAGTTCAAAAACACTCATTAACAAGATAAGGCATTTGAAATGAAAATAGAAACGCTAATGTGTTGACAATGAGAGCGACTATATTCAACCTTGAGATGCTGTTAATGCAGCGTGGCTGTGCGTTTGATTGGGGCGAATCTGCCGGCCTCTTTTCCGTCACCGCTGTATCATTCCTCATTATTCTCTGACACACTGGCTCTCTGCCTGCCTCCCTCTATTCCAGCCTCCTTCTATCCCTCTCTCCATCCCTCCCTCCCTCTCTCGCTGGCCTTTACCTGCTCGCTCGCCTCAGGGGAAATTACCACAGCTCAGAAACGCTGTCCTACTGCACTGCAACGCTCTGCCCTGCCTCCCTCCCTCCACCCATACAGCACACACATATGGACACACACAAATACACAAGCGTACGTATACTGTGGACATGCGCTCACACAAGCATGCGTGCACACCCTTTGCACACAAAAGCAGCACCCCCACATACAAACAGAAGCTGCATAACCCCAAGCATTACCCCTTTACCAGCTGCTATGTAGACTGTTTCTTCTTACTATTGTCCTCCCCCCATAATATATTATGTACTATACATAGGTACAGCAGTATATGGAGGATTAGAAGAATTTAGTTGCCAAGGTCTTCTCTATTTTTGTATGCAAGAGTCTAATATTGTATCTGTGTGCTTTTAAAAAAAAAAAAAAAGGAACAGTAACTGCCCCCATGTTTGTATGTACACGTATGCATGTGTGTTTTAGTGCAGAGGAGTGTGAGTGTGTATATAGTCCCCTACCTAATGGTTTTTATGTGTTGAACCTCTTCTGTTCAGGGTAATTCACCCTTTAGTCTTAATGAAAGTTAATGAAAAGGATCCCTCCTCCTCTTATGGACTACCAGCTACTTGCAGTCTGTCTTATCTCTCAAGGCAACTCTGTAGACCTTGGAGATGAGCAATGAGCAACTCAGCAGGATTTACTCTTAACTATTATTTAATGGATAAGCACTTCTATCACATTGCTAATCAGAGCAAGAAAAACTCACAATGAATGTTTCAGCCCAATCGCACAGCTACTACTTGCAAATCTTTGCCTTGAAGTAGCAGAACTGGGAGAGTTAAGAGATGGTTTCATTTGGCTCCTTCCTCTGTCAGAATTATCATCATGACGGTCCTTTTGCATATGTCAAGTCATGCCTTTGGAAATGTCACTTTGAGCGAAGCAGCAGTAGCTTGCTGTCTGCATTTTGATTACACACATACATAAAGTCCAGACTGTGGAGGAGGATTGAGTATTCATAATCAATACCACAATACTGACACCCCCAACTCATCAGTCATTCTGCATCACACAGCAAACTATGAATGTCTTCTTCTAGAATTCAGTGTCTGGGGAATTAGGGTTTAAACTAAGATCTGCTTTTGGATTCAGTGCTGTCATGAAATGTTTGGCTACCCCTCAGATCATGTTTTTCTGGTTAATTCCACAAGATGAAATGTTAAGCATTTGAATAGAGCCTTTGTATTTAAAAAAGAAATGAAAATTCCTTTGATGATCCTATAAATTCAGCTGGTCTGGCATAAACTATGGAATATATTTTGACTTCTAAAGCAAAAGATATAGCCTGTTTGGATTCCTTTTATGTAATTTGTCTGGTCATGTGTCTGCCTTATGTGATTATTGTGTGATTATTATTGTTTCTGGATGGAGTTACTTTTTCTCATGGGAAACATTTTAAAATGATAAAATGTAGCCTCAGAGCACATGCATTAAATATACATGTAGCCACGTAACATACAAGTGTGTGTACTTGTGATGTGAGAATAAAGTGAGTGTGTGTATGGTATGCATAAGTATCTATGGTTTGGTGTATGCATATCCACAATCTGGCGGCAAGCTTTAAATTAAAACCATATGCGGAACGCGGCTCATGATTGGAGTAGGATTAAAACTAAAGGCAGAAGAGCGCACTGAAAAAAAATGATGAGAAGAGAAAAAGAGAATGGTGAAAGGAGGAGAAGTGTATTGTCTGAGAGGGGAAGGAGTGAGCGATTGCCTTTGCTGCAGTCCTACAGCTTGTGTCTGGACTGTTTCCTATTATTATGTATTCCTGTTTCCAGAATGCCAGGCAGACATTTCCCATTGGCTCGCTTCTGTCAGCAGTCTGCTTAAATGTGAAAGCAATTGTGGAAATTGGTGGAGTCAAAGAAACATCTCAGAATAGCTGTGATGAGCTGGAGAGTAGATGTACAGAAGTAAGGATGTACTCACACTTATATACACATAAATACATGCGCATGTCTGCACTGATGCTTTAAGTCGGCACATTCAAAATGCTTACACGGAACACAATTTAATTAGGTGGCATGAACAAACAGCAAATATCTGCGGTTTAATAGTCTGTGATCTGCAGTGAACTACATATCCCTTCAGGCATTTCTGAAGGCATTGCCTTCTGCTCTCACCTCTCTTAACCCAGAGTATGGAACATCTGCTTTCTCCATTCAGATGGAGCTTGCTATTTTAATAGCTCTGGGCATATTGCCTTGAAAAGGAGGGAAAAAAAGTTTTGGCCAGGGCCCCTGGCTTTCTCATTATTAGCAGTCTCTCCCAGTGATGTATAGGAGCTCAGATCAGAGCTTTGCTGAGAACTCTCTCTTACTGGTCAGCCTTCCCCTTTGTGGACTGCAGCCTTGACCTATTCCCACCTCACTGTGTGTGTGTGTGTGTGTGTGTGTGTGTGTGTGTGTGTGTTTGTTTGTCTGTGCATGGAGCAGTCATTTCCATAAGAAAGGAGTGCAGAGAATGAACAGGGGCCGCATTTTCTTTCTCTGAGACGGCTGCAGATGTGGTTCAGGGGGCACGAGGGCGACCTCATCCATCATGTTGGGAATAGCCTGGAATTATCGCCCTATGTTTCTGAACATCATGTGATCAAGAGATTCCTGACAGAGGTCATCTTGGGTAGAGAAACTTGGGGTGGGCCCTTTAAGAGACATTTGAGCCTGCTAAATAAAGTTCTTGATGCAAGTTCCAAATTGCTTGTAGACTTTTACGACTCATCTATTTGCGTCTCTTTTGCACTATTTTGGTCACGAGTCACAGGAAGTATGGCATCTTATTATATTATATAAAGTATAGCTACTCGGAGCCAGAGGTGGTACTTTCTATCTTTACAATATCAACCTCCCAAAATCCATAACAGAGTCACATGTGTTTCTTTTTTAAGCTCACAGTATTGGCTGCACGCTTCAGCAATTGCTTTGGAAATTGCCTGTCCATCCTCTGTGTAGCCGCTTGGAGGTTTGGCAAACGGGGGAGGGCGGGCCGGAGAGCGGCAGGCGGAGTTGGCGTCTGGTGTTTTGGTTGGTTGGGAGTGACGTTTCTGGAGCCACTTCCTGGTCTGTCTGCTCCCTGGGAGGAGGAGAGCGACTGCAGTGTTGTTAGTTTGAACAAAATGGCTGCGAGACCACTGTCAACGAGAGATCACTGAACGCCTACCATGACTGTCCGCTCCGCTGTCTGTATCCACACAGAATGTATTTCCCAGGAGTCGTTTCTCACTTTGCATTCGCGGTAGCCAGCCCGTTGCTAGTCGTCCAGCTGGCGACCTAAACAAAAATATTTATTTTGCACTTTAAAACAAGTTGGCTGGCTGGCTGACGGCCGTCGGCTTGTTCTTATGCGCGAGAACTCATCGGCGATTTTTAACGAAAACTGCCGGATTCCCCCCTTTTGCAAAACCTCGCAACGATCGACGACTTACAACGTCAACCAGCTAACGTCAGCTTGCATTATTTAGCTGCTTTTAAAAGTCATTTTATTCGCGTTATTTTTTTGTTTTGTTTTTGTTGTTAGTGGTGCTTCGTTCCCCTCCCCGCCCCCCTGTATATCGTGACGTTTTAACAAACTGTTTTTCGGCTAGTGTAATTTCATGGAATATTGTACGTTTTCTTTGCTCAAAGTATAAATTACCGTACTTGCTGTGTGTATATCTGGCTGAGTAGCCGTTGTTTACCTCGGTATCACCAAGCTGCTTCAGCAGCAGTAGTCGGCTTATCTGCCAAATCTGACTTTAATTGCGACTGAATCTCTGCTCCATCTCTTTACGGGTAACTTCAGAAAAGACATCGGAGAATGCTTTTCTGCGTATTATTTTCTGACATGCACCGACTCTTCACTGAAAGCTGCCAAAGCTGTGGTTAACGCAAGGTAAGTTTCAAATGAATAACGTTTTTCTTATGTGATAAATCGATGAATGTGTTTAAAAATCGAAATCTTAGGAGCTAGGGGAAAGTGGAGAGAAGCTAGCTGCAATGTCAAATAAATAAGCAAAATAACTACTGTTTATCGCAACATTATTTTTCATTGCTCTATTCAGCCCAGTTACAACTGCGACGTCACAGCAAGCAATGTCAAGTTCCACATCATTAAAACACCCATTTACAATTATCTGTGGTTATTTGTGGGGTCACAGTTAACGATTTCTTCACAACATCAATCGTGTCTGTCCTCAGAAATAAGACTGGGTTATTATATGGATTTCTTCCTGGCGAGCAGCCAAACCCAAAGGGTTTTTGAAGGGGGTCCCCTGCAAAATTAGGAATAGTGCTTTTTTGTTGTTGGATAGATGAGAAAAAAACCTACAAAATCAGAGGTATTCTCCCATGGGAAGCGTTCGGATATTAATAATGAAGGTGATTACTAAATTTAGTATGTGCTTATTTTGTAGGGGCTGGAAAATGGCAGAAACTGTTGGGAACTTTTGTGTTATATCATAGCTCTTAAATGATTGGCTAAGTGGACTGGAACCCACTCAGTACATGGGAGTGTGCAATTTGATGGTTTTTTAAACTGACAAAGACAATTACTTTGCCTTTTTTTTTTATCACACAGTACTATCTAATGGTAGGTCATTGACAGAGTAGAACCTATTATGACAGCACTGTATTGTTTTGTGCTTGCACATTGAAGCTGCAGCGTTTTCTTAGTGTGACACGTTCTTACATTTTATCCGGATTGTTCTGTTGTCACTCTTTAGTCTTTGGTTCATTCCGTAGCTGTATCACATCCTGTATCTTGCACACTATTGTACATTCCACTGTAATATTTCCAAGTACGTTATTAAACATAGCTGTCCTGTCTCTCTTCCCTCCTTTCCTCCACCCCCCACCCCTCCCCGGCTCGGTAAGAAAGCCGGAGATACTGATTGAACTGTCGCCTTCCATTGCATCCCCCCTTCCTTCATCGTGTCCCCAGGCACTGGAGTATAGCTTTTAATATCTCCTCCGCATGTCTTAATTGAAGTACATAATTTCCCGTTCAATTTTACCCCCCACACACACACACACATCTCTGTCACCACTGTCTTATATCGTCACAAATGAATTTTGAAAAAACTGAGAGCGAGCAGCAGTGGCACACATACATTTGCAATCGGATAGGGAGACTGTTCAGGCATTTATTTGTGTGTACGGTACATTCACATTGTGTGTATGCATTCATGCCCGTTTGTGTGTATGTCTGTGCCATGTGTTGGAATGTCAGTATGTTGTCGCAAGTGTTGTGTGTTTGTGTCTGAATCAGCCAGTGAATACACACGTGGAATACCTGTCTTTTTTTTTTGCCATGGGAGTGTGTGACCATTTGTGTCAAGCTCAAAGCTCCGGCAGTTGGTAAATGCCTTGCAGTTGTTCAGGTCGTGAGCTGCCTCCTGCATACCCTAGACACCCAGCTGAGTAACAGACCGACACACACAGAGCCCTGTTCTTACCCGGGGTCAAGGGTCCTCCTCCTCTCAGTGTGCACGCCCATCTTTCCAAAAAGCTAAAGAGCATGCAGTAAGGGGTTGGCTGTGAAAAGATGTTGCAGGGGCCCCTCCGGTGTGTATGTAAAACAAGTGAATAGGGAGAAAAGAAAGACCTAAAGCCTGGAAAGAGAAGGAGGGAGTCCTAGTCTGAGCTAGTTTTCTTAAATATCATACAGTTAGGCTTACCTGTCCCAGACATAACTGCTTTAGCACCATAGTTACCACTACATCCACAGCAGGTGGCTCATCTGGCGGGCACTAGGGCAAATGGTGTGTGTGTGTGGGTGTGGGTGTGGGTGTGGGTGTGTGTGTGGGTGTATAGGTGTGAGGTCACCAGCACTGGGGTTATCTCCAAGCCAAAACATGTCTATCAATGAATGCCAACATCTGCAAATCTAGACACAGAAGTTGCAGAACTCTACATTATCTCAATCTTGAGGTGTATAATTGGTTCTTTCCCAGTGCAACAAGACCCAAAATGAGAAATTCGGTCTCTCACTGGGTCCCACACTCAATTGGTTATATTGCTTATACTTTTGCCATTTTGGCTGCTCACTTGCAGGAAACCCATAACCAATGTTGGCTCTGGATCGGACCAGGCTGTAGGCTGTTGGCATTAAGACATCGTTTTGATTAGAGTGTATTATAACAAAGCCATGAGGACAAACTCTGGCAGTAACTCAATCTGCAGCTCCTTATCACAGAGGAGGCTGGGTCATTTGTTTGAAAGGAAAATTAAAGCTTGCTTTCCCTTGTTTGACCCTTTACAGACAAAACCTGCACTAGTTGCTGTCATTAGCCTGGTTTCCACTACAGGTCCAAATGTAATGGGAATGGGCCTGCTGGTTGTATGTCACTGTATCCCCCCATACACATTTTTTTTCTTTTTGGATTTTATTTCTGTACAGTAGTTAGTCTATTTTCTCTGGAGACTGCAATTAAAATAGGCTAAACAAAAAGTTATTTCTATCCCTCGTCAGACATTTTGTGTTTGCTCTAGTAAATCCCACTTAGTCGTGCTTTGGAAAAGTGGCTTGGGTTGTCTATCCCTTTCCCCCGTCATTGACCTTAGCCCAGGTCTGTCTGTCTGTGGTAGTTACTGAGCCTGTGATTATGAGGCTTTTCAAACAACTGGCACAATCCTGATAGATAGCGTGCTTAACATTGCCGCAGGGTGCTGCTGCAGTAGGGAGGCGTTGACAGTAGAATCAGCTGGATTCAATGGGAGGCTGCCAAAATCCATTACCCTCTTCCTCTGCTGCATGGACGGCTATATTGAAGTCGGGGCGGGGGGGGATATTGAGACTTGCCAGGCAGGTGTGTTTGGTGTGGCCATTGTACTATATGAGGAGTGTTTGTGTATGTGTGTGAGAGGTGGGGGAGTGTATGTTGACTGTGGTTTTGGCAGTAATAACTATAGGGAGTACCCTTAGTTGGATAGACATCACCCTGAAATCAAACGGTATCAGTCTGTCATTAACACTTCCAAGTGTCCACACTGACATTTTCTGTGAGGGGTGTGATTTGTCTTTCTATTTGTGGTGTACACGATTGGTGTCTGGGTCTTCATGGTTTATGCAGCCTGGGTCTGCATGGTCTCACCCACTAATCTGATTTGGTACGAGACAGTGATCTCATGTTATGATAGTCACAATCTTGTCTGCTTATCTCCCAGCCCTAAATTTGACACTTCCTGATAGCAAATGTGTAAGAGTAAGCTGCATTCACTTTTTAGGCCAATATGGTAAAATAATGCTTAGCTTTTCATGGGCAGGTTTAAAGCATAGTTTCAGTCCCGTGTGAAACCAGGTATCTACAAACACAGGTTAACCTCCTGTACATTACTCTATCATACACAGGGCTTTTGCATTAAAGACGTATGGGAGAGTAGCAACCAAATAGTTCTATGGGTGTTTGGGTGGTTTGGGGGTCTGTGTAACCCCCACCTTTTTGTCCAACTTGTGTGCCAATGGAGGGGGCAGAGCTTGGGGGGCCCAGCAGGGGTAAGCCAGCCTGTGATGGAAGCAGGGGGATGGGGGAAGCAGAGCTGAAACCTGCGAGCTGCTGCCTGTGAGTCTTGGCAGTGGTCCAGGGGAATGTTCAATGTGCCGAGGTTTGGTGGGGGCCATCTTCCCTCCCTCTGCTCCATGTCGGCTAATTGGAGAGACGTGGAGAGAAGGAGAGGGCCAACACATGGAAGATGACAGAGAATATGCAGGACATCCAACCTACAGTGTTCCCTTTTTCATGCTCCAAACCGACATTAGACAGCCTTACTCCTTATGCAAAAGGACTTAGGCCCTAGAGCACTTCCAAAGTCTTCAGTTATGTCTATGTAAATGGCACTAGCATGCTCTGCTTTCCTCTGTGCTGAGGCCATGGCCTAGAATAGTAAGCTCAGGTCATTTGTTTGCTGTCTAGAATGTTTTGTCGCCTTAATCAATTTAGGTGCAGTCAATGAAGTTCAAGTGTTTACTTTCACTTTGTGTATGTGGATTGTTAAAGCACATTTGTAAGGGCTTTAACTGCTGAAAAAGTATCAACAAAACATTTCTTGTAGTTGTTAAATTACAAAATAGAATTTCTTCTGGGCAGATTGCATTTTAACAACAGAGTTTGGCATAGCCTAATTCATATTAATTCAGGCATAATCCAGAGTATTTGAGGATACTAAATAATTTTGGCAAAACATATTGTTTACTAATGTTTTGATACAGAAATTGCTGTAGTATTTTTTTATTTTATTTTTGTAATTCATTTTATTTGTTAGGGACCATGTACAATTTTTAACATGTATTGTTGCCATTTGATGCATTGTACCAGAGTTAGCCTTAGGCTTACATTTGTAGTATTCTGTGTTTTTTCATGAGCTGCAATGCACATCTGCAGGATGTAACTGGAGATATTGAGTGTAGATCTCAGGATGCCCATTCTCAGAAGTTCAGTGACATAAAACTAGCTATTTTTTACTCAAGATAGAAACATTACAGTGGGGTCTGTCTCTTACATCTCTCTCCCTGCTTGTTCTTGTCCTCATCTCTGTCCTCCTAACATGAGAGGGGCTCTGTTCCCACAACTAAGCATGTCACTTATTTTCTGTCTCTCTTTCAGAGTCTGTTATTGCTTACACTGTTGACAGCCAGGGAATTGTCTACTGACATTTTGTACATGGCGGCTAAGTCAAAGTAACCTTGAGGGGTGTATAGCCCAGCCGATTAGCTCATTTATCTTAGCATGCATCGTGAGTGTAGTTCTTTTGATTTAGTTTGACTCTTCTGATTTTGACAGTTTGGTGGTTTCAGTGAAGCATTTGAAACAAGTTAAAGACATTCTCTGTCCCTACTCATGTCCCAAACATCAGTTAAGGGATGCATAAAAGACAGCAGTCACACTCTTTTGTAAACCTGGATAGACCTGTTTCCTACACTACATTGCTTTAATAACATGTTGACATCAACAGAAAGCCATTGATGCTTTTTGTAAAATGTAGTATAGTGAATATATCAATCAATGTAAGAAATGGGATACATAACATTTATTATTTGATTGATCTAAACTACAGTTTGAATCGCTAACAGCCAAGCAGTGCTTTCTGTGGTCATCGTAAAAAACTTAGGCTAATTAATAAATGCCAGTGTACGTTTAGAGGTGCTCAGTAAAAAACTTTGAGGAACTCCTGCTTAAGGTTAATTGTGTGAGGTCAGGCATGTATTAATGCTAATAGCACCTCATAGGCTAACTATCCAGACCTTTTAGACAGGGAGTCACCTCACAGCCTCTAAGCTGCCAGGCAGGCACACAGATTAAAACAAATACGCAAAATATGCAGAGCAGGCACAACCACTTATTCTCATAAAACACAAAGCAGTCGTAAGTAAAGACAAACGCATACACCAACACACTCGGCCTGACAGCTTCTTCTTTAATTCAATACGCTTTAGCTGTGGTGCTGGCAGGGAGCAGGCCTGCTTGGTCTTGTGCATTGTGCTGTTTTCCTATTTAATGAGCTGCCACTGTGTTAAAGTTTCATATCGACTTGGCAGAGGAAGCAGCCAAGACAATGAGAGCTAATTTTCTGGAGGCAAACCTCAAAGCTGTTATTTATAAGTGATTCTTTGACTTTCTTTCTCCATCTGCGTCGTCCTTCATCGCCGCTCTCCACCCACCCGTTTGCCCTCAATCAGTCCCTCCTCTACAGACTCCAACAACCAGGACTATTTCAAGACAGTTCATTGAGCAAGTGCAGTCTAGTAGCAATACAGTGTGCTGTATATCTTTACAGGCCACTCTCTCTCCACCTGCTGAAGGCAAAACTGGTATCCCCCGAATGCTTACAAACCTAGCAGCCAGTGAGACTGTCAGTGTGGTTGAGGGATGAAAACACACACAACAACATTGTTATTGCTGCTTATCAACTGTGGAATTTACAAGCTTGTTTTCCCCAAGCCATTCGGGTCGAGTGAACACAAATGCACACCCACACACATTTTTGGAGAGAAGTTGAGGTCTGTAGCAGGTTTTGAGGAATTATTACCCAGGAAAAGGGCTGTCTATGATAATGTTCCATGTAATACGGCTTCTCTGATGCCACAGGAATGGATGGCTTGCTGGCTGAATGGGAATGTTGGTGAAGTGTGGATTTACCACATTCTGTAGCCACAACCTGATCATATTACTTTTTTTTTTTTTTTTTTTTTTTTTTTTGAGAGAGGAAAGCCTCTCCTCTTCTTCTTCCTTCTTTCCTTTGTGATTGGTGTTGTGTCTGTGGTTGATCTGACAGCCTTTTTCAGAACACGTGAAGCTGCATGTTTTCCTTTTCCTAGCCCCTTTTTTTAAATTTCTCTCTGTCTCTCTTCCTTTGTCTCACTCAGTCTTCAGTCCTCAGTGTGTAGCTCTTTTTCTATCACCCTTGCATGGTTTTCCCCCTAACCCCTCTCTTTTCTCCGTTTCTCCCCCTCGTCCCCCCCCGTGTCTTCCTGTCTGCCAGCCTCAATAGTGCTCCGCTCATTTTTTTTCCCCAACTCCTCCATTTCTCTATTGAGGATTCTTTCTGTCTTTTCCCTCTTCCAGCGTAGTCTCTCTCCTTTCTCCCTGTGCCCCGTCTGGTTCTCCGCCGGCTGTCGTTCTTAATTGGTGTTGCTCTGCGTCTGCTTTCATCCTCCGCCTGTTTTTTTCCCCTTCCTCTCATTTTCCCCATCCTCATCCCTCCTTCTCGTCCTCCCACCTCCCTCTCCTCTGCATCGCTGGCGGAAAAAGACAGGCATCAGACAGACTCCTGCCTGTGTACATCAAGCTTTCCCGTGTGTGAGCCTGTGTGTTTTTATGTGACTGGGTTTGTGTGTGTTGTGAATTTCTAGCCCCTTCATTCCTGTACAGTGTGTTCCTGTTGTCATGCCTCCTCTATAGCTTAGCCCCATAGTCCCAGGATATGGAACTGTTTTGTGCAGCACAGGAAGAGAGGATACTGCCTCATTATGCGATTTCTTCACAATTTCCCGGCGGCCCAGTTTGCTTAGACTTGGGATGTTTTCCTACTCAACTCTGTGTTCTTAAGAAAAGCCACTATGTCAATGTAGGATCACTGGTTAGGTTAGGGTTTAAGATAGAGGAGGAGGAAAAAATGGGGCCCTCATATGTTGTATCTCCTATAGCTTTGCTTTATAAATGTGAGGGGATGGTGGTAATTTTGGCTCTAAAGACCCTGGCTTGTCTGTGTGCCTGTTCTAGAGATTTGCATGTATTTTGTATTACTGAGAGAAATTTACTGGTCGCACTGAATTTTTCATAATGTAAAATTCAGTCGCACACTCAAATTTGGTCCAGTCTGGATCCCTGTACATGTAGAAATAGGAAAAGAGATATTGTGGTTTAACAAGCTGTTAGCGTGTGCATTGAAGCATATTTTTGACCAACAGATTGAAATCATCTGCCAGCTTTGCATACATTTGCAACTTTGGACAATACACAGTGCCTCTTTGGACATATTGGTGAACAGCTTGCTAGCTAAGATGACACACAATATGTAATAAAACAATTTTGGCATTTGCTGGGAAGCATTTGTTTTTTTTTTAGCATATTAGTTACTGGTTATTTTAGCTAAAGTGATCTAAGCCCCTTTAATGTAAGAGTAGACTGAATGACACACTAGCCGTGTAGGTCAGTAACTTCAAAACAGGACATATTTTGCCTAATTCAGTGTTATACTGCCAGCGAGGGTAAACCGAGACACCCTAGGGTCAGTGCTGGTGTCAGCAGTACTGGGTGAGAGGGGGAGAGTAGGTAAGGATATATGTGAGGCAAAGGATGTCAGGAGGGAAGCTAACTTTGGCATGACTATGTCAGCTCAAAAGACAACTGTCCGCTCTCTCACATTTCACATAAGTGGTTTTCTACTAGGCTGCCTCCAACATGACAGTAAATATCAAAAACAACAATTTAACTTTAAGCCTTCCATAGTGTATTGACACCTATGAAATTAGATGGTTAATAAATATATTGTTGTGCGGCTGTGGTGGTAATGTTGTAGTATTTGTACCCCTTGTCCTCTGTGACAGCAGCCGTAGTAACCAGATAGGGTAGATCCCTTATTATCTGGGGGGTAAAAGGAGAGACTACCAGGATGATATCGTCAGCTGTAGGCTCTGTCACTTGTAGCAACTGATCGTGAAAGAAAAATCTAGCACATAGTGTTAATGGAAAAAGCCACTTCCCACTTATATCTCCCATCCCTTTCTCTGCTTGCATGCTGTCACTGTGTCTCCGCTCAGAGAACGACTACTGCACATATACTGCATATAATTATCTGAATGCACACAAACACCCACACATAATTTGAGCTTCTATTTATTACCTGAGGGCTGCCTTACCCTTGCTGCTGAGATACAGTAGCACAGTGACACACACAGACTCCTCAGTATGAAAAATAGGACCGTGAATGTAGGAGAGAGAGGGAGAGAGCGATGAAATGGGGGAACAGGGAATGAAGAAGAGAAAATCCAGATGGAGCTGAAAAATGTAAGGATATCTCCTTGCTTTCATTTTACCCTGCTGCCATGGCCACTAGCCTGGCAGTCTTCCCCAGGGTTTGGCTCTAAACTCACTGTTGAGTAGTAGGGCTGGGCAATATATCGATATTGTATGGACATCGATATATATGGCTAGATAGCTTTACATTTTGGATATCGTAATATGACATAAGTGTTGTCTTTTCCTGGCTTTAAAGGCTGCATTACAGTAGAGTGATGTCATTTTCTGAACTTACCAGACTGTTCTAGCTGTTCTGTTGTTTGCCTTTACCCACTTATCCATAATATCCACAATTACTGATAATTATTTATCAAAGACCTTGTGTAAATATTTTGTGAAAGCACCAACAGTCAACCCGACAGTATCACCACAATGTCAATGTATTTGGTCAAAAATATTGTGATATTTGATTTTCTTTATATCACCCAGCTTTACTGTTGAGTGTTCAATGTCTCTCTTCCTCCATCTCTCCGTCTGTCCATCTGTATGTCTGTTTAACCCTTGTCTACTTTCTCTCTTTTTTTTTTCTCTCCCTTACCCCACCATCACGGAGTCTCTGTGAGGCCTCTCCTGTCTTTTTGATTGACAGCTCCCTCCTCCTGCCAGTGGGCAGCACAGTGGGAGGCAGGCCTTTCATTAATCTTCTGTTATGAGCGTTGTGATTCATTCATACATTCAGATTTTGATTAATTTCCAGGCCCTGTGTTGGCACATTTTGTATGTTGTGTTTATTTTGCTTGTCAGGGACAGTACACATTAATCAACTAATGATTTTAATTATCGATTAATCTGCCTTTTTTTTTTTTTTTCTTCTCAGTTAGGGAAATAAAATAAAATAAAAAAAGATTAACAGTTTAAAATCACAATAATGTAAAGCTTGAACCAGCAAATGTTTGACATGTTTGCTTGATGAATTACTTTTAACGATGACTTGTCAGACCTTATTTGGATATCATCATTTAGCTATTACTCTAAACACAGTCCAACATTATTATGCAAAATGATCAACTAACCACTGTTAAAAAAAGGATTTGCGGAGACAGAGTCCATTGTTATCGCACACACACATGTTAAAAGCTGGTATACATTACATGCAATCCAAAGAATTTATCCAAGTTATAACAGACACCAACCCATAAAAAGAAGGTTTTGCACGTGCGTACATGCACTCTTTGCAGGATAGCCTGCAAATGAGAATAGACCATTCTGTTAGACTGGCATGAAGATGATCGATTGTATTTGCATATTTTAGAGAGCGGTATCATTGATTTGATATGACATAGTGCTGTGTTATAGATTAGTGTCCATTGCACTTAGTGAAGACTGAACACACACATTCAGTCCCTATGGCCCAGCTCATGCCTCTAATCGTTTCCAGGAGCTGTCACTAAAGCTGAGCCAAAGGAAATACAGGCTGAAAAGAAGCACTTAGTTTCCCTGGTCCTTGGGTTAGTTATCTCACTAGTTTGACTCACGGCCGCTTACTTTGTAAAAAAAGAAAAGAAAAATGGCCTTGTGTCCTATTTTTTTTAGTCCGTTGGCCTTTATGTTTTTTTTTTTTTTTCAGTTCTTTTTCATCCCTTGCCTTTTTATCTTCTTGCCATTTTCTGCTGTATTTAAACCAGCCGTTTTACACAGGCCTTCACTCTTACTGTTCACTCACTCTCTCTGTGTATTTATCTCTCTCTCTAACTCACATGCACGCCTTTTTTTTCCTTTTTCATAACCCGTCCATTCCACCATCTCCTTTTACACTTTTTGACCATGAGGAAAAGTGTTTCTCAGAAGTGCCTGACATGATTTTTGTATGAGGTTGATGATTGTGGATGGAAAGGTTTTTCCAGACAGAGTGCTCTTTGGCTCTGGGCTACACATGGATCAAAGGAAAGGGGTTGAAAGTGTATATGCACTGTGTGTGTGTGCACATATTTATGCATTTTTGTGTGGAATATTGTTTTGCATAGACAATGTGAATGTGCCTGAATGTCATAATTGTAATACTGTAATTTTAATAAGGAAAAAGAAATGGACATATCTGAGCTGAAACCTAGCCCTTCTCCTTTATGTTTTACTCATTACTTTTACTTTTTTTCTTTTCTTGTTGGGCAGCTGAGAGAAGCTAGCGACAGAAGAAAGAGAACCATTTGATGGAAGAAAAGAAAAAGAAAAAACAAGAAGAAAAGACCAAGACGGACATCGCTCAGAAAAAGGTGAAAGTTAAATGATGCACGTTCACACAACCATTATAGAAGCTGTGCATATGAATTTTTAGTCTACCAGCAGGAACTTAAAGCTTAGTGTGTACAGTTAGTGCTTTTTTAAATTGATTTATTATTTTTTAAACCTTGAACAACTGAAACAAGATTGGATCAATTTTACTAAGTAATGCTAGCCCCTTTCCTGTTGAATAAAGTCTAGGTTTTGTCATAAGGCTCTTGATTTATTTACAGTTTTGAATGATTGTTAAACATTACCCTCGTTGTATTAAGTTCCTAACTTCATTTCTCTCTCTTTCCTTGCAGGCTTCTGATCAGAAACCCAAAGGTGAGCGTCATGATCAAGTAAACTGCACCCTCTCATCTACCTTGTTCTCTAAAGCTGCATCCCAACCACTGACAATACATTAATCAGCTCTGATTAACACACACTGGCCCGCAAAGGCACACCCACATATTATTCACGCATTACACACACAGCATTTAGCATTCTCGTATACAGATGGACACACACATTTTGCACATGCATGCACAATTGGGCCATTTGACTCTCATGCGCGCACACACACACACAGCAGAGCAGAGCAAATACAGTGGAGTCTAATGCAGAGTGATGCAGAGTGACACCCAGTGCGCCCACAGCACCAGGCAGTGAAGCGTGAGGGCACCCAGACAGTGTGCGTAGAGGGATGGGGGGATGGGGTAAAGGAGGAAGACAGAGAAAGAGAGGAATAAAAAAGGGCATGAATTTCAGCTGAAATGCAGAGAGGGGGGGACTGAAAGAAGAGTGTCCTCACATGCCCTGTGTATTCTTTTAAGATGCTAAAATAGATCTTCAGAGAACATCGCTATTAAATTAGCTTTAGTTTCTTTTGAAATGTTTACAAACTAGCAAGAGTTGCCTCTACTTATCTTGCTTCAAAATAATGGAAAGGTCATACCTATATTTCTCAACATTTTAAGAAATATATAATAAAACATTTAAATAAACGAATGACTGTGTGAGCGAATGTACGAGTCCCTATCGCCTTTTCTCTGCCTATTGTCTTGTATGATGTCTGCTTTTAGACCTGAATTTTCACGTGTCTTAGCCACTGCTAATTGTCCCACATAGCATCCTGCTTTGTTGTCTTTTTACAAAGCACCACTCTGGTGTAATTCCTGCATTTACAACTGTATATGATGTAATTAATGCAAAAATGCTTGAGAGGCCCACGGACAGTGGCACAGCTAAGAAGAAGAAGGGAGGAGGGAAGGAGAATAAGAAAGAGGAAGTGTAACAGGGCGTTCTGGGGTCAGATAAAAGCAAAAGATGAAGGAAGGAAAGGGAGGAAAGAAAGTAATGAAGCCGTGAGCACTTTAGACGAGTGCCAAAAATGACCGTTGGGAGTCAATGACGGTGCTAATATGGAAGAGGACTAATGACATGGACATTTGTTTTATGGTATGTTTAATGAGAGATGGAGAGAGAAAGGGACATAGAATGAGAAACTGATTGTGTGTATGTAGTGGGTGCTCATGCAGACAGAAAGATAAATGGGGAAAGAGGGCCTGTTTGAAGACTAATCGTTCAGTGAGCCATCAGGATCTCTTAAGTTTGCTCATAACCTCCCATCTGCAATATCTCTTAAAAGGAAGGTGGCATCAACTGGAATGAGTTGAGTTTTCATGCGTGACTCTAAATAATAGAGGTGTATGTGTATGCATGCAGGGAGAAAATCAGTATGCAGTAGTGATTTGTCTTTCCATCCATATCAGTGAATTCTGCCTTCCTTATACACTCTCAGAAATTCATAGACCTACACATGCACACCACCTCCCCCATCCTCAACGCCTTTTTCTGCTTTCCTCTGCAGGCCTCCTTGGTCCCGGGCATTTCAATTTGTTTGCGGTAATCGATCTCGGCCTGGCGCGTTCATATGTATGAAAATGAGATAAAGCTTTGGTGCAGTGGAATTAACTTCTCTGCCCCCCATTAGGCATGGAGCTAAACCGAACGCAGGGTTCCAGGAGGCAGTGTCCCACTGCCCCAACTCACCTCCCCCACACAAACAGGCTGGACCTCTGATGCAGGGCCCTCCCTCCCAGTTCCCATTACCTCAGAGGGATGCTGATTATTCACCCCCAGCACACACGCAGCTTCATCACAATATCTGCCCCCACTGCAATCACAATCAGTCAGTTTGACTGCTACACATACTTGACAAAAACATGCACATGCCAAGACATACAACACACACACACACACACACACACACACACACACACACACACACACACACACTGCAGGACTGCAGTATCTGAAAAGCGAGTATCTGTCAAGCTGCAGATGTTTGTTCCTAGATGCCCACAGTCATATTAAAAGACATGCACCCTCCTCCCTACAGCGACTTAGAGCCTTTCAGTGTACTCAGTGACTAAAGCAAAATGCTTACATTGTGAAACGGCAAAGCAGCAAGGGCAGTCATTTCCTAGCCGTAGTGGCTTTAAGCATGCACACACATATTATTGAAGTCAACAGGAAGTTACACAAATGCTATTCATGAAACAGGTGGCTACACACAGGCACAGAAAGCCACAGTAATACCATAGTGCAGCCATCGCATTCCCGCACCCCGATAATCAGAAAATCTGCCATCTCCATTTTTGCTGCTCATGCACTTTTCCGCTGCTGAAAGGTTAGAGAACAAATGTAATGCCCGTCACTGCCTCGTCCCCTCCCCTTCCACCCTACCCACGCTGTTTCTTCCGCCTGTTTCATTTCACCCACGATATGCTCATCCCCGGCGACCACATCTAAGGAGAAACATATTTTCACGGTGTCACCACAATGATAACAGCATTGTGTTTTTCAAAGTGGCAAGAGACGCACATAAACACAAGTGTGTCGTATAATTCTGTATTGGATTAATTTGTGATTTCACATGCTATTAATTGCGTCTTCACTTGAAAACGCATTTCATGAATCGCAATCTAATTAGAGGCTAATTTACTTTAGCATTTGCACTGTTTTTCTCTTCTGTTAAACACATTTATAAACACTCAGTGACTTAATAGTGAATAGCTTGTGAATTATATCCTTTTGGATTTATGACTGCCAAGCATAATTGTTTTTCCTCTACCCCCCCGTGTGCTCACCCCACATGCATGTCAAGTGCGAGAGGAGAGTGAAGGGATGGAGGGAGAGATGGGGTAGAGAGAAAGGAAACAAGAGGGGCGCACAAACTCGAACAATGCTTTCCTCTCTGTGTATTCATGTTGTATGATCACTCACAAGCTGCTGACAAGAGAGCCCAATTGTGTGCCTCTTGCCCCTCCCCCGTCACCACCTCCTCCCCCAACAGTGAGCTGCTTCATGTCAAATATCAGGCAGATTAATAGGATGTAGCTCAACCGATATGAATGACAGTTTAGCCCGTGATATGAAGCCATGGTGTTCGCATATATATGTGTCTGTAAGGTTCAAACACCGCCAGTATGCCTGCATATAGAACACCTCTCGCTTTTCCCTCAGGCCATTGTCAAATAGCAGTTAGAAGAAAAAGAATGTTGAGACCATAGTTGAGATACAATATTATTCTGCTAATTGAATTTGACTTGATAAGATTGCTTCTATTAATTGTATATAGAGAATGGTTATAATGCCCTGGAATAATAGTCATACTATATACACATTGGGACTGTAAATAAGTGGTACTTCATTTGCCTGCTGTGTTCCCTATGCTCTAATGACCCTGGGGCTCTGACTGTGGGAGACCACATCTTTGATTTGGGTGTCAGCATTCAAATGTTTAAGATACCAATCATCATGCTACATATCTATGAAATTCAAAGGACACTTATCCTTAGGCAGTTGTTGCCCTCAGGCACAGACCTCGAATGGAGGTGTAGTGTGATCCTGTTGAAGCTTGTTACCCAGAGAGAGACTATAAGTGCTAAAAAGCAAAAGGGGGTTTCTTGGGGAAACTCTTTCATAATCTTAGCAGGCCATTGAGGGACAGCTGAGATGAACAATCGAAACAACTACTTACAGAGAGAGAGGGTGGACGATGCGTAGTATGGGAAGAGGTCACGGGAGGCATGGGGTCACGACGCAAATGGAGGTGCGTTAGGCAAATGTCAGTCTCTATAGCAACGGCCCGTTATAGGAAGGCTGAGGGGTGATAAATCTCTCCTTTTATTTTGTGTGTGAGTGAGGGTGTTTCTGTTTTGCTCTACTAATACTGACAGATGGGACCTCATAGAGACACACCCACTTGACCCTCCCTTGTGTTCATAAACCCGTCACGGACATACATTTGCCTTCCATGACAAAAAAAGGTCCTCTTGGTTACCGTTTTTAAAACAACCAAGTGTCATTATAAGCGAGAATATAGTCAACGTAGTATGTGGATTGTAGACCAAAAGTATTGAATAGTGTAATGATTAACTACTTCCATAGAAGGAAACAGTCATATTGCTAGTGAAATGAGGAAAAAAGGAACCTAAATCTGCGCTGACCGAGAATTTGCGGGAAATGAGAGGTGTGATATTAAGAAGGTCATGAACTCCAAACTCATTTTGTTAGTGTGTGCCCTTAGTGTACTAGGCAAACCCATCTAAACCCTCTGCCTCTATATTGTTTTGATCAGTTTTTTGGGGCAAAACTGAGTGGACCATGTCACACTACTTTCACTAAGGCAAGGGCATGCTTCTTTTCTTAAGCTTGTTTTGATTGATGCACATAATATTACACCTACAGTACCAGTCAAAAGTTTGGACAAACTTTCCCATTAAATTGAATGAAAAAGTGTGTCCAAACCTTTGACTAGTACTGTATATGAAACCACTTAAAAAAGCAGTATGTGTACAATTGTTGTGCACAGATGTAAACCCATTTTATAAGCTGTATTTTCCTTTACCTTCCCTACCTCGTAGCTCTTATTGGATTAAGAAACCCACCATTGTGCAGGGCATACAAGCCTGTGTGTTGTGTCCATCCCCCAAAAAAAAAACATGACTGCATAATAAAGTGGCTCTGCAGACAATAGACAGAAGAGATGTGGGAACCTGCGCTGCCTGGCACTAGGCTCAGGGAACCAATCACAGTTGTTAACTATAGGCCTACCTTCTTGCCCATTTTGCCTTGTTTATAGATGTTCTACTCTCTATCTGATTAGTTTATGCATTTCCCTCTGCCTTGTATGCTGTCCCCCCCCCATCTATGCTCACTTTTTCTCTGTTCTTATGCAGTTGATCTTTCTCTCGCTCTCTCTCATAGTGTGTAATTAACCATTTAGTGTGAAGAAGAGCTGTAATTAAAAGTTTGGTGCAAGGTTGCAGAGAGCGCCTCAGCTGGAGGGTTTAATGGAATTTACAGTGCACTGGATACAAATGCTAATTTAATTGGCAATCCTTTTCAGCTTCAATTGGAGGTACTAAGGCCATCACCACATTAAAGTCTACATTTAGTTTTCACAACACAACTTGCACTTGCACCGCTGTAACTTAAATATTTCCGTGTTAACCTCTGCCAATTAAGATGGTTAAATTATTTACAGCAGTCTATTTTTGTCTTATGTATTAGTTTCTTATTAATATATCTTAAAGTTACCAATTTATAAAGTACTTGGACATATTGCAGTCAAAGGCTATTGTTTTGTCTCTTCATCACTTTTGTAGTAAGAGGATGATTATTATTGATTATTTAAGTCCGTCACTGACCATCAAGTCAAAATGTCCGGTGTGTCAATTCATTTTGGAAATCTCAGTAAAAATGTCAGTTTGTAGATTTCCTGAAAAGCTTCCTGTGAATAAACATTCATTAAATAAGTTTGATATTAGAAGCTGTCAATAAGTAGTCCTAGAAAGAAACTTTACTTACAGTAAGGGCTCAAATGCAATAAACTTGCAACTTCACTAATATACTGTGTATCTTTCATTGCCAGTCAGTTCATTTATTTATATTTGTTCAGGGCAGAGGGGCGCTGGGTCTCTCACACATACTTTTCTTCTCATCTCTTACACATTCAGACTGCCATTTTTGCCCTCTCATTTGTATGTGTATGTCTGCATACGCACACTCATTCTCACTGATACACTTGTTAAAAATACAGATTACATCATCGATGGTTGCACATTACCCAGCTGGATAGTCTAATAGCAGCACCTTACTTGAAAATTTATATTTTAGCTTCTTTGCGAGAATAATGTAATGATTATATTCAAGAAATATTTCATTGCTTATGCAAGAGAAATTAGATTAGGTCATCTGCAACATAAGGGAGTTGCAGCATGGATACACCCTTGTTACTACAGCAACACAAACACATGCTGTATGCAGCAGGGTCTGTATGAGGCATGCCTGAGCTAAGGGACTTGTGTGTCTGTCTTCTGGGTTTATCTGCTTCTTGTACCAGACTAGCAGAAATAACCAGTGAGCTGACTGAGTAACATCCTCATGTGTAGAGGAAGACTAAATGTTAGGAGTTCAGCTTGTTTGTGTGCGTATGAATGAATTGTTTTGAGACGGGAAACTGTTATGTGATTGTGATGTTGTCAGGAAGGAAATCAAAAGAGGCAGAAAGCCAAAACGCCCATATTTGAAGTACGTCAATGTTTTTTTTTTTGTGTGTTTCATTTTCTGTTCATGTAATAACCACACCAAAACAAGTGGTAAACATAGTCAACTTTGAGTTTTGTTTCTTGCTTCTCAACTAGTCAGGACTTGGGTACATAAGCTGTCATTTAAATTTTAATATCAAATACATTAAATGAATATTCCTTCCCTAGGTCTGAAATTGATTCTAGCAACAACCATTATGTGCTTCTTATTGTTTTTTTTTTTGCATACACATATGCTGGCATGGCTTGGCACAACAGCCCAGCCTGGATTTGAATTTTCATTACAAAACGGCCACCAGCTTAAAGGTGTGTCTTTCGAGTGCCAGTGAGTTGATGACACAGCACTTTGTTAAAAATAGCCTACATGTGAAGTTCGTGGACAAAGTATCTGTTTGAGGGGGAGAAAGGGGGTTGTCACGGGTTGGTGAGACGCCTACGCAGCGTGCTTGGAGGTGGGTTGGTGAGTTTTGGACCTACTCCGAGAAGGTCCACCACGGCCACCCTAAAACTAGTAATGGAAATGCAAATCAGCATGCCATGGTTTGGCTCAGCGCGGCCTAAAGTGCTAATGGCAAAACCCCACTTGAGTCCAGGCCCTTTTTGGTGGCAGGAGCCACCAAGAACCAAAACAAGAACTAAGTTTCAACTTTCTAATTTCTTTAGGTGTCACTGGGTTTCATAAAAAGTTCTGTCACTACCTTCTTTAGTAACACCTAACAGCAGGGGAAAGAAGAGGTAGGGGGGCAACAAAATGTGCACTAGGTAGAAAAATGTGGAAGTTTGGAGTAGGAAGAGATGAAAGAAGTAGAAAAGATAGCAGAGAGAGAGGTTTGGTGGAGAGGAGACATTTGGAGTGGGGAGATGGAGGACTGGAAACAAGGAAATGGCAAGTTAAGGGGACAGTAACAAGACGGGGTAGAAAAGAGACCGGAACACAAGAGATGAATAAAGGCCTAGAGGGAGGATAACATGGTTAGCAGAGAACACCAGGCTGAGAGACGGGTAGACACAGAAAAAAGAAAGACAGAGCAGTGGTGTTATGGAGCAACCCGCTGATGGAAAGGCAGTGTGTGGAAGTCGGTGAGGAAAGGAGGCAGGGCAGCGTGTACTCACCGTCCTGCTGTCTGATTGGTCGAGACAGCGTCAGGCGGGCCGAGATGAATTTAATCAGAGATGTGCGTCACCAGCTGTAGTTCCAAGACAACAGCTAGCCAGGGGGGGCGGTCTCTCTCTCTTTCTTCCTCCCCCTCTCTGCATGTGTGTTTGACTAAAATCTCCTTGGTGAAAGGGGGTGCTGTGAAAGTGTATGAGTGTATTGTATTTTTATGTTTTTCAAGAACCATGTAGAGGCGCATGTGTTTGTGCCCGTCTGGAAGCGTGTGTCTGTGAAGAGCATCAATATAAGGAAGAAAAAAAAACAATGTTTTGCCTTCAAATACTTTACTACATATGTAGTTATCTTCATGTAAAGGTGTTGTATTTTGGATAGGTCTGTGTCACTGCCAATTCAAGTTTTCTTAATATTACTGCTGTTTCTGTGTGTCAGCAGGTAGGCGGCCATCTGGATTAGTGTTGTGCTCACTGAGAGGGCCTCTGTTTTTAGCTTTTATACAAGCTCTTGGCAGGCACAGTAAATACCTATGCGCTGTGAATTTACTTTAACCTCCGGTGTGGCAGCGTCGGCCTTTGTGTGCGTGTCACTTTGTGTTTTTCCCCCCCAGCACTGCAGTTCAGGACTGCTGTAGGAATAGTTCTTACACTGGACATTGAAGGAGTGAAGCTTTATTTATGCCGTCAGTTTACCGCTATTTCATGGTTTAAAAAAAAAAAAAATCCCCTTCCCTCCACACACACTCGCACAACCTGTGTCTTTTTCCGTCTCTTCCTTGAGTGAAGGCAGTCTGAGCTGTTGTGTAGAACAGCCATATCTATCTAGGGTCGATACAAAACAACATAATCAACTCTAATCATCATGCATTTACCCATGGACCAAGTAACTGTAATTCACGGACGCTCTTAGGTCACTAGCATTTAGAAGCCATAATGAAAGCAGCTGTTTCTGTGTGGCAGGGAATGCTCAGGTAGAGTAGTGCTTATACCAGATCTAGGTTCCTCATAGGTGCATACAGCCACAGACTCACACCAACATCGTCTTTTGATTTTCTCAGTAGGAATTATTCAGTGTTTAGGTCAGACAGTACATTTTTCTCAGTCTTGCAGCAGCCCGGAGAGAGAAGTTTAGCCAAGCCAATCTCTTTGGTTGCTAGCTGTCCAGGGCCTGCTAATAATAACACCTTTCAGGCTAACGCTCAATTAGATGGCTGGCTAGTCACTGCAACCACAGGGAAAGGGTCAGGCTGAGGCCAGTCCAGCAGGGAAAGGTGTGTGTGTGTGTGTGTGGAAGAGAAGAGAGTAACGAAGAGGAAAGGAGGTGTCTCGATGTGTTTGTGTGTGTCGGTGTTCAGTCAGCAGAAAAAATATGACCTTTTCATAGAGTGCGTCTGGGCCAGTAACATATGTTTGACAAAAGGCTGCATGAGGCAGTTAATTTAAAGGGACAGCGCACACCGGCATACAGTGCAGACAAACCAATTCAATTACTAACACCTGCTGAGTACTATACATAAAATACAATACACAAAATTCAATTTCCAGAGACTGCGTGAACACGTGTTGAAAGTAAAACATGTCTGCAGCGCATTCTTTGAAGATCTTCCCCATAAATAGGA
The DNA here is from genome assembly GCF_004354835.1 of Perca flavescens. Lineage (NCBI taxonomy): Eukaryota > Metazoa > Chordata > Actinopteri > Perciformes > Percidae > Perca > Perca flavescens. The sequence continues at coordinate 20,581,836 of NC_041332.1, forward strand.
CCGTTCCATCTAGAGCTGCAAAGATTAATTGATCAATCAATTAGTTTTCAAGTAATAAATTAATCGCCAACTATTTTGATAATCGGTTTGAGTCATTTTTTGCGTTAAAAGTTAAGAAAAATTCTCTGATTCCAGCTTCTTGGATGTGAATGTTTTCTAGTTTTACTCCTCTCTCTTCACTCCTCTCACTATGAAAGTAAACTGAATATCTTTGAGTTGTGGACAAAACAAGACATTTGAAGACGGTGCTTTGGAAAACACTGATCGAAATCTTTTACCATTTTATACAGACGTTTTATAGACCAAACAACTAATCAAATGATTGAATACATAATCAACCGATTAGTCGACAATGAAAATAATCGTTAGTTGCAGCCCTAGTTTCATCACATACTGCTAGAATATAACTTGATAAGATGGCTAGTTTCTGTGCTATCACCACATGTGCAGGTCATATAGTAATTTAGAAAAATTTGGGTTTCCAAGAAATTGATTAAACTGGACTAACATATATGAAAAACCTCACTGTTTAGAGACTGCAGGATTTACTTCGAAAAATTTCAGCTGCTATTTTTTTGTTACCGTGTGTCAAATTTCAGCACTACCACGTCAAATATAATAAACGACTAATGGTGGCTTAACCCAGACATTAATACCTTGCTACCTGCATGTGTCTTTCTGTGTGTTTGTGTGTGTGTGTGTGTGTGCGTGCGCGTGCGTGCGTGCCTGTGTATTGTATCCATCCAGTGCCAGAGCCTGCTCCCACTAAGCCCAGTCCCGGCCCACCCCACCACCTCCACCCCGCCAACCCTACGCTGCCCCTCTTCTCCTCCTCTTCTTCTTCTGGCAATGGCAAGCGCGCCTCCTCCAGTAGCCAACTCCCGACTCAGACTCCCCCTCAGCCGCAGTGCCAGTTGTCCTCTGCCAGTGCTCGTTACCCGCCCAGAGAGGTGCCCCCACGCTTCCGCCAGCAGGAGCACAAGCAGCTACTGAAGAGAGGCCAGCCACTGCCTGCAGGAGCCCTCAGCGCTCTCACCCTCTCCTGTTCCTCTTCCTCCTCCTCTTCGCCTTCATCTTATTCTTCTTCTTCTACGATTACCAGCAGCACTTTCCCGAACTCTACCACGTCCACTGCGAGCAAACACCACCAAGGTTTGTGTCAATACAGTAAAAAAATTGCCTTGGAATAGATTCTTGATTTAAATTTTTTCATTTTATAGCTATCATGGTGGCTGTGTGCAAATTGTCTCACCTTATAAACTTTATTTAGTCTATCGTTTTCATTTTTGTGCATGTCCGCTGTATTTTGGCTATATAACATAAATATGTTGGGAAATTGTAGACATTTATATATAGAAACAGAATTTTTTTTTTTTTTTTTTTTTTTTTAAGTACCCTACATTAAGCTTAATTTCAGAGTTTGTATTCAGTTTAGTTTGGGACAGATACAGTGGTATGCTATGCAGCTTTGACAGATTTACTGCATTATAGGCATAATAAATTATGGTGATTATAATTGTAGTTTAACGGCACACCTTCGCTTCCTGTCATTGTGAAATAATGACGAAATACAGCTCCTAAATAATGTGGGTTGGCTGACCAATTTAAAGCCAAATTAAAAATTTAAGACTCAAGTCTAAGCTGTTTTCAATTGGCTGCTCCCCCCACTTTTCCAGTGTTCCTTTCTTTGGCCTTCTGAAATGATTCTGAAAGCTATATGCTAGTTTCCATTAGTGTGCAAGTCTGCATCCACGTGCTTATAACACTGGCAATAATAACGCCAAATCTTTTCAATCCTTGGAATATTTTGTTTAGATGTTTTAGTCTAAGTCAGAAGAACATGGTTTTGTTGTTGAAGCCTCTGCATGCTCTTTTGCTCGACTCACAGGACCCCCACACTCACTGTCAGTCCTCTGTAGCCAGCGGTAATCTTTTAATGAACTCACCGGTGGCCCCTAAGATCACTAATACTGAACCTGCCTTTAGGTGCTCATTGTGCGGCAGCTTGTGTGTATTTGTATGCAAGTAATGTGTTGATAATGGATGACCATGATTTATTTATGTCATTATTACTCCAGTTTTTTTCTCAGTTTATGGATAGCACTGCATTTCTTTTCGCACGCACACTCAAGACCTTTTTTTTTGTGCATTCGTCTAAAGGGATTTTCTTTGTAAAGGAATCACAACCATCTGCTTTATAGTGTACACAGACACAAAATGCAGCTCACATCCTCTAACACAAAACAATGTAACTTTGAAGACATAGATGCAAGGACATCTCTGTAGCCCACCACGCAATGTTTTCATGTTCAGGTTAGCAGAAGCTCGCATGAGTATCTGCTCGCATCTTGGTTGTGTTTCTCTTCTCAGACTTTTTTTTTTTTTTCTCTCTCTCTTTTCATCAATGCTCCTTTGCCGCTGTGTGATGCTTTCCATTACTGACTCAACATTTGCTGGGACAACACCAGGCACTCAGTAAACAAATCTGCAGCAGCTTTGGTGCAAGGCTTGTTAGTCAGCAAACTACAGCCCTCTGCATCACAGGGGCAACTGGTCCTATTCTGTCTAGTAGCCGTTGTTCTTGTACTTGGGCCTTTGCTACCAATCACAGCATCAAATAAAAGCTTAGTCTGTGTAGCCTGTTAGTGGAAGCCTTTTTTTATTATTTTTTTTTTCCAAGTTGCCGTATTTACTAGTCCATTTAATGAAAAGTGTTGTAAATCAGTCTGTTTTCTTTCAGCATTTCACAAACAATTAAACATTAAATAATTGAGACTAGGGCAGCAAGATATTTAGTTTCATAGTCTACATCGCGGTGTGCGCATGTGCGATAGTCACATCGCAGGACGTGCTATGTTAAAACGCTACAACTTTTTTGCTGCTTGATATAGAAAAGTAAACTCCATTTTCTGTTCTCCTTTTACATGATTGTTATCGGTCGACCCTTCTCCTTTAAGACAGGTAGCCATGTGGGCAATGTGTGTTTGTGACGTAACGTTAGTCCAACGGCGGGGCTTGTTATGGGAAGTGAGGCTCTCCCATGTGGAGAAAAGTACCGTAAGCGGCAGCTCCCGCAGACACAGTGATGCACATGCTTTTCTATGGGTAGTGGACCTACAGTAGTCAGTGTTCTACGTTTGCCGCAAAGACAAAATAAATCACCTGATTAATGCAACGTTATCACAACATCTCCCGACACTTTTTCACCGCAGAGTTGCCAGAAACCTACTACCAGCCAGGCTAAAGCTGATATAGTTGGCCTAAAGAAACAAGGGGTCTGTCCCAACTAACGTTATGGTTCACACCCGCGAATATTAATATAATTGACTTTAGCCTGGATTGATAGTATTTAATACAATGGTGTTATGTAACAGTCAACCAGTGTATTTAACTACCTAATGTCCCTCTCCTAAATCACTTCAGAAGAGTAGTCACAGTGCTTACTTGCTTTGGTGTTTGTAAAGTATTAAAGTTCAACAAAGAATGGTTCACATAAGAAAAGTTCCTTTTTCCTTTTTATTTATATGTAGATGCACTCTCATACAAAATCACCACAGTACTCAAATTATTTATTTCAAAAAAGAGCTATTTATGTCATCTTGTAAAAATGTGTCTTTTTTTCATATCACAATATATATCGCAATGTCAGTTTTTTCCAATATCGTACAACCCTAATTGAGACTGATTTGTTTTATCCTGGATGGATCTTTTTGTTAATTATTAGTTCAGAAGCTGAAACTTTCTATTATGATATTCTCTGGGTTTAGCTGTTTATTGCAGGGTTTCCTTTGCTGTGGGCCAGGATCTAAGCAGGCTGCAGGCTTAACTCACGCAAGAGAAGCAATACCTCTAAGCCTTTAGATTTAAAAGAATATATTTGTCTTTTTTGCTTCAAACAAGTCACGCACCCTTGGCTTCTGTAGTAACCTATAATGTCCTTAATATTGTCCTCATCCACTGGTTGTTGTCCTGTTTGGCCTTTACTTCGCCCCGGTTTTCCCAGGGGCCTTCCAGTACAACGCAGCCTGTGGCGTAGTAGCCATTGGCTGGATTTTCACCCCCTTCCCCTTTGGTTCTTGTCCTGAGGGCTTCCACTTCACATTCTGTTCTGTCCTGTCTGCTCAGCAAATAGCCTCAAGCTAGTGGCCCTGTTGTGGCAAATATTCTAGCATACATAATTTAGAGAGGGGACATTGTAGTTAAACTTATTACCGTGCACTTGAAGATTTAAGCCCAAACCTCTGCTTTATTTGTATAAAACATCACTGCTTTTGTAGTAGAAGAGCTTGAGAATTAACTTAAAATCCCTGCCTGCAAGTACAGATAATTTTTTTTATATTATACGTAAGTATGGAATTAACTCTGTTTTGAGGACATGTTTCTGACCTCTCTGGTGAGGTTACTGTGGCCCAAATGGATGTGATGATGTACACACTTTTTCAGTTGTGCACATGTAAAGGCAAACACATGTGCATAGATGTAGTGGCTGTCCAGCAAAAAGAACACACTAGTCTGACCTAGTTGTGTCCTCTCAGATCAGGTCTGCCTTGCAGGCCAGCTGGCTCAGAGTTTAAAGGGCACACACACACACATGCATACACACACGTGTGTTAGTTTGTGAGCCAGCTGCACTGCAGTATTATTGGGTAGATATCCTAAGGTGGTTAAATGTGGTTAAAAAAATTCTTTTGACCCATTTTTTGGTTATTTTCCTCACGTTTGGTTCAGAGAAATTCTACTGATTTAATTTAGAAGCCATATTAAATTTAAGTGTGTGTGACTAATAACAGTCCAGCCACAGACCTAAAACAATAGATGTGTCATGTGTAATGGGATAACCGTCTTACCGTCTCCTACCTGGGTACTGCTTAAAATCGCCACCTATGGGCAGCACCTAATATATATTGTCTGCTGTGCAGCCCCTAATTGCTTGATACAAAGGACCAAAGAGACCAGGGAGGCAAACTTAAAAAGGTTCAGTGAACTGCAAAACCTTACCATTAGCTACCAACGACCAGCTGAGTTGTACAGTAAGTCAGAGTTATTGCTGATTGCTAGCTCTCAACAGCATTGATCTGTTAGCTAAACAGATCATTTGTGACCAGCAAACATTGTTTTGTTAGCTATCCTAACTTAGCTCAAATGTAACATTTAGTAACCTTAACGTTATGAGTTATTTTCCCTAAAATTTAAATGCTAAGCAGCTGATTCCATGCTAATCAAATGTAAACATACAACCTGTTAACAACAAGGAGAAGTGCTGGTCCCATTTCACAATATTTCAAGACAAATCCAGCAAGCCCGCTTACAATCTGTTACAATCTACAAAAAGAGGAACACCCAGGCAACACAACAGTAACATTAACCACATACTATCAACTAGGGGCTATCCACACACACTGCAACATCCACAAATTCTGAAAGACAATCCCATCCAATTTCAAGGGCATTGACACCACTCCCAGTGACCTCTGCTCTCTGAACCCCATTTAATTGTCCCAAACACCAGACAGAAACCCCCTGTCCCTTCTCCCTCCCTTAACACACCCACCATCCCCATCTCTCCAGCTGACTGGGGACCATTAAGTAGTCTGGAGTAGCCAGCAGCCGTCCAGACAGGCTCCCCAGTAGCAGGTGCTGGAGTGGGGGTCTCAGACTGTGGGAACTGCAGCCCAACAGCTGTTTGCTGGTCACCCAGACGGAGCATGTAGCCAGAAGGCACTCTTTTAAAACACTTGGCCCAGTCATTTGGGCCCTTTTGATTCGCAGGTAACACAGTTGGGTTTTTGAGCTTATCTATGAAGGTGGAACAGAAAGAGGGAAAAAAAAAAAAAAAAAATTGATAGGTTGAATAAGGCATAAACTATAATGGTGTATGTTTTTTTTTTTTTTTTTTTTCCATCGCTTAACAATTTCTTGAAGGCGCAATATGTAATACTGACAGCTAGTGTTTAAAATAGTTACTGCAGTACAAATTCAAAATATTGGAGTCGTCTCCCCCGCCCCCTCCTCCCCAGTTCACGGAGGCTGCCAGGCTGAGACCGCAGCATCCACGACAATGTTGCTAGAAGCTTGTCTCACATAGCCAGACATTACTGCATAGCGGAGTAGCTAACGTTAGAAGCTGGCTATATTGACCGTCATGAAAGCCTGTGCTGACGCGCTGGGTTTATGTTTTTACAAGTATATCTGGCAACCTGGCCTGGCTGTGAAACTGGGCAGTTGATAACACACAGGCCAAAACACAAATTCCATCACGAAAATTTCAAAAGGAGAAAATACTGGCATTAGCATTGTTGTCAGAAAACATAGTATTTACACTTAGCATATTTCCTTAATATCTGATGATGCATTGGGGTCATTTTTTGATTTAGAACAGTAAAGACATTACATATTGGACCTTTAATTTTAAAACCTGTAATGTTCTTCAAGTACCTTCTTGTAGAAATGCAGGTCTGCTTCTTCAAACGTGGTACCATTAAGATGTAAAAGTCTCTACCACTTAGATTATGTTTTAAAATCATAATCACAAGACTACTTGGCCATAATGAAGTCGGGGAGGTATAGATTGCCCCATGTGCTCAGTCTGTGACACACGTATGCACACACAAGTGAGAGAACCCCCTATTGGCTTCATTAATCCAGCCTATGTGAGGGAAACCAGAGAAGTCACCATGGTCTCGCTCTCCTATTTTTTCTCTTCTCTCAGCAGAGGTAAACCGACATGAATAATGAGCTTTTTAAGCCCTCCTGTGACCATTCCTTCAGTCCCTTCCGGAAAAACAAGTACATACCGTCTTCCGATCCGAGTGGGCATGAAGCACCCCTCAAAGAGAGATAGAAGGGGTCTGTTTGGGTGCAAAAGACTACTAAACGTCCCCTCCTGTCCTGGTTCTGGTGTTATGTCAACCCACGGTTTGCTCTGAGAAAACCATGCGTAGTCTTCAGCTCACAGTCAAACTAAGGATTCCATTTATTGCCACACCATCTCTCTTAGTCTGTTCTTTCTTACCGTCTCCCTTGTTTTCCCTTGCCACTGCAAATACCAACCCCTCCCCCCAGACTTTCCTCCATCTCTCCCTACCATTCTCTCTCTTTCTGTCACCCTGCCTTTCATTTTATTCAAAGTGGAGGGGAGCCACTTAATTCTTGGCTACCTGCCCATTTTTATGATGGCAGCTAGTCTCATCAGAAGCTCATCTCTTGCTTATTTCTGCTTATGTTGTTGCTGTTGTTTAATGTCACTTTTTCCACACAAGCTCTGCTGGGGTGCGCATCATTAGGGATTTGCTGTTATTATTTATGTAGTCCAGGTTCTTTCCTCTAAAGAGAACAAGCCTGTATCTGCACGCATGGACTTGCACATTCACAAAAAGGCAGCCTTGGTCCCTGTTGGAAGCATCTTAGGGTCCCTTAGTTTCTATTTTTGAACCTTTTTCATTCACAAAATGTAATAAGAGACTGCCCTCCTAATTGCAACCAGAATGAAAGCATCACTGCATTACTGACGCATGATTGCAAATGGTGGATGGAAATAATTGTCCCCTTTTCTTTGTTTTTCATGCTAAGCTTGCTTTCGTCTCTTCTCTGCCAAATCACTGCTTTGCCAAGAATCAGCAAGATCTTTCTATTGGAGTGTCTGGTGAGGGAGTTAAAGTGGAACAATCGGGGCATTTTGAGGTGAAAGGAAAAAGAGGCTGTTTTGCATTAGTCCACGCATGTACATATCTACAGAAGTAGACATAATAGCATTAGCACCCATTCAGTATAATGCAATCCAATACAATAGTCCCGCAATAAATACTCCTTTTGTAGAGCTTATAATGTTCCATTTTGTTAACCACATTTGCTATTTGCATTGCACACTCAGTAACTGCACATGCTATTGGTCCAAGCTGTAGCAGCAGTGTTTTGGTGGTGTGAGGAATTTTGTGTTTGACTGCGTAGCCGCAGACATACTAAGAGGATGTCTGCTGTTTCCCCATCCTTGCATGGATCTGTGTAAGCACTCTGAGAGTGCTGCTGGTGCACCTCTCCTCAGGTATTTTTCCACTCTCGCTCTCTCTCTGACTGACCCCTTTTTTTCCCACAACAGGCAATGCACACTCCTGTTTTTTCCTTTTTTGTTTTATGTTTTTTTTAAATTAAGAATTTGGTTTGTTTACACCATCTGTGACAGGAGTGATTTAAAAAAGACTGCTTTCCAGGCTTTGATTAAGTTATTATGTAACCTATTTTTACACTCTTTGGGAAACCGAATGGGTGAGAGAGAGACCAGGTGGGTGAGGGGTCAACTGAAAAAAGAATTTCCAGAGGCTGCAGCCTCTGCACTTCTTGGCTATGTTTCAGGTCTGATAAAGTGGCGCTTGTCTTCTCTTTCAAAGCTAGCATTGACAGAGCTAGGACAAAACAGAAAGGGAGTAACATTAGTAGCTTTTAATGGTGCTGTCATATTTCTTAGCGTTTAGAAAACAAAACGCCTACAAGCCAGTGAGAGTTTGCAGTGGTAACTGAAAAGACCAGCTGTTTGGGTTTTTAATTTTTTTTATTTCTTTACAAATTGACTGTGTGACAAGCTGTCATGTGCAAGATCAATAGATCTGAAATGGTGCCAAACCAGCCTTTTGTGAAACAGAGCTACTCTACACACAAAATTGCAGTGGAACTCCAACATCAAAAACACCTACATTTAGATGCATGTAAAATGCTTTTGTAACTAAGATAACTCTAGATATAATTAAAGGTGCTGTATGTAGGATTGTGAAGAACCAGGACTTAGCCAAAAAATTTGAACATCAACAACTTCTCAGTCCCTCCCCCCTTTCTGCCAAAGCCCAAAACGGTCTCCTAAGCCCCTCCCCCCACAAGGGAGAATGAATGTGTGTGCAAGAGCAGCGATTGACACGCAGTTAGACACCCTCCATTGGAGCATCTGAACAGGGACCTGTGGATTTTTGTCTAAGTCTTACCTACTGCACCTTTAACGTATCTCATCCTTCATTAGGTCTAGTATATCTGACACATGGATATATTGGTGTTAAATTCCAAGTCCCTTGAATATCTTCGAAATGATTCCTTAATGCTATATTAGCTTGCTGTTTTTTGGGCATCTGACAATTTTTTTTCTGTCCACTTTTTAGGAATGAAAGTTTGGACAGGTATGTGTGCAGGCATTACTTTTACCTTGGATATTTGTCATGCAAACCAAAATTAGTCCAGGCAATGAAACCAACTTATTGTCAAATGGCAAAGAAAACTCGTGGAAAGTCCTATTAAAGGCTTTCCAATTGAAGGCTCACATCTGGCTTTATAGTTTGAGCAACTTCTTACTTTACTCCAAAACAATTGGCACTGTCACAGCAGTTGTGAGGGATTACATTTGCTGTGATGTTTCAGTAGTTGTTTTTTTTTAGTGTTCTACTGATTTGATAGTTATTTGTGTGTGTGTGTGTGTGTGTGTGTGTGTGTGTGTGTGTGTGTGTGTGTGTGTGTGTGTGTGTGTGTGTGTGTGTGTGTGTGCGCGCGCGTGTGCGTGCGCGCGCCATCAGTCTGACGACCCTGTGCGATAAGGCTGCCTGGGGAGTGGAGATAAGTGTGTTGAGGCAAGAATTGCATTCACAGCCATTCTGTAGCATGTTGCGCAGCATCTTAAAGCCACATATCTGCCAGCGTTCGTGTTTCCACACACCTTAAACAAATGGACTTTTCTCTCATCTGACTGAATTGTTTTGACCACTGGGTCTTTATCTCATGATGGATAACTTATAGCTATTATGGAAATTACTGCAACAATCTGATGGAAACTAATGGCAGAGTAATGGAAGGTAAAATAGCTTAATTACCAAACAAGACAAATATTTTACAGACACAGTCTGGGTCTTATAATTAAAGGTTAGTGAGCCACGCTTACTGCAGCTGCTCAGGAGGGTAGCCAGAAATGTATTATTGTCTAGTAGGCTTCTAATGCTTGTTAAACAGAACTGCTTATGTTGCATATGGTTTGTTCATGTTTAATGTGTTGCAGCCAACTTAAAAACATATTAGTATATTGTCATAAGGAATATTATAAGGATACATAGTATTTACATGCAGCAACATGTCTGCTCTTTTACCCCTGAAAAGTCCACTTTTGCTATATGTTGGAAAACACAAACGCAGACAAATATCTAGCTTGTGCACAATTTGGCTGTTTCATAATACACATAAATTTTCCTTTCTCCTCCAAGAGTTACTGGATGAATTTTTCCTTATCATTGATTGGCCTGTGAGCTGGTGATATTCCCAGAAGTTCACATTGGTTTTAAGACCATTGCATGAGGCTGGCCTAGTGGTTAGGATGTTTGCATGCTGGATCAATAGCCTGCCTGCTCTCACCCACTAGCATTAATAAGATCATTGATTAGCTGCCTCCCATTGATTGATTACCCCTTTACAGCATCAAATCATTCTATTATTAATTCCCCCTCTGAGGGGATGCTTTTCTGCCTAATGAAATTTCTTGTGTGCGATACCATGTTGGTTAGAGAATCGTTGGAAATGCTCTTTTAGTGGTGTGGTACTTAATTTGTAAATCATGCTTAAAGCCTGTAAGTAGTAGGACAAGATTGACGTGCCGTCCTTAGTTCCCAGATTGTGATTAAAAAATGTATGTACACGCATACCTTTTCAGTAATATGTATATACAGATAGTGAGAAGCCAACAGAGACACACACATATTCACACAAGCTTGTAGGAAGTGGTTTGTGGTTTCTTAGTGTAGTGAAGTTGGAGGAGGAGTAGGCCCGGTGGAGTGTAGGGAGTGATGGATGAAAAGCTGTCCTGGTTTCATTCCAATAAATGAGCGGCGTTCCACTTGGGCTTCCCTTCACAGCCCCAGCCAGTGAAGCCACGATGGAGACGGATGGGCCTCTCACTGCTGGGTTTAGAGGAGAGCAGAGGGGAGAGAGGGAGAAATTAAAGGGTGAGGAAAGAGATGGGGGCAGAAAGTGAGAGAGGAGACATGGACAGAGCGAGAAAAGGGGGAGGGGGGCGGGGTAATAGATAAAGGCAGCTAGATGGTAAGAAGGAAGAAATGTAAGGGGCAAAACAAGACAGCTAGGGACGAGGACGCGGGTCGGAAAGGAAAGTGGAAAAGAAAGTTAAGTGAAAAGTGAAGAGAGAGAGAGAGAGAGAGAAGGAAAGAAAGATTGATAAAGGCAAGAAAGTGAGGGTGTCCCTGTGTCTGTCTGGCCAACTGTACCAGCCAATCAGATACAATTGGTCCAGGGGACTTAGGGCGCTGTATTACATGATGTTCCTTAGTCTGTATTACATGATGTTCTGTCTAACCTGATGCATTTTTCTTCTTTCCCCACACCATCCCTCCTTTTTCCTCCTTTTGTTTTGTCTTTTTTACTCTTTGTCTCTATTCCTGTTGCTTGATCTCTTCTATATTTCTTGCATTTCAACTTTGTCTTAACCTCTCTCTTCTCTCTCTCTTTTCTCTTTAGACATATCCCTTCAGAGTGGCTCAGTTCCCCAGTATGAGGCCTCTCATTGGGGAGCCTCTTTGCCAGTTGACAGCTCCTCCAGTGCCAATAGCTGGGACAAAGTGATTATTGACAAAAGTGACACAGAAGCTTGGCCCTCCATCAGCCGCAGTAGTGACCCCAGCCACCCCGCAGCACCAGAATGCTCCTTGGGCTCAGCTAGCTCTAACGCAGACACCAGTGCTGTCACTACCACCACCAGTAGTAGTTTTCTGAGTATGGCCACAGGTGCCGCAGGCCAGCAGGCCCACTACCCTTCTCTTAAAGCTAACAATAACATGATGACGGGACCTGGGTCAGCCAGCACATGTGGTAATAGAGGCTGGGGCTCAGATGGGAAACAAGATGGTATGAATGGTGGCAGAGTAGGAGCGCCCAATAACTGGGGCTCTCCCAATTTTAACTTGAACCTCAATCCCAATGCCAACCCATCAGCCTGGCCTGTTCTGGGACATGAGGGTGGTGGGGGTTGTGGTATTGGCCCCAACGCTGTGTCAAACTCCCAATCCCTCCCACCAGGTATTAATGGCAATGGAAACATGGGAAATGGAAGCCTGGGAGGTGCAGATAATGGCGGGGGAGGTTGGATTGGCATGATAAGTGCTAACGAAAATGATCAACAGCACCCTTCAGCCAACACAAGCTTGTCCTTCAAAATGGAATCTTCTAACCTTAACACTGACGGACCAAACCACACTAAGCAGCAGCAAGCTCATGAGCCAATGAGCCCTATCCATGGGTTAACTGGCTGGGGAGGCCAGTCACCCACTGAATCATCTCAGCTCAATGGGGACACAACAGGCAGCTCTGTATGGGGTAGTGGAGAAACCAAGGCAGCTGACTCTCCCAAAGACTCAGGCTGGGACTCAACTCCCTCTGCAGGTCTTTCTGCCTGGGGCCGCCAAGGCAGTGGTGGTGGGAGTAGTGGAAGTGGTGGCTGGGGTGACTGGGGGAAATCCTCTGGTGGCGGAGACACATCTAAAGGCTGGGACACAGTAGACGCTGGTAGCTCTGGTTCAGGCCAAGAGCAGCAACTTAGCTCATGGGGCCAGCAGCCCAGAACAGCCCCAGCAAGCGACGGTAGTGGGGACAGCAGCGAAAGTAAATCTGGCGACAGAGACAGGTCCTCCAGCACGGATTGTACCCCTCTGTTCCCCCGGCAGGACCTGGACCCTAGGGTGCTGAGTAACACGGGTTGGGGACAGACCCCCATCCGTCAGCACACTGTATGGGAGATGGAAGAAGCAAATTCTGATGATGGGAAGAGCAAAAGCAGCTCAGACACCATGGGAGGCTCCAGCTCTAATGGTGGACCCTCATCCGTCAATGGAGGTATCATCAACCCGAAAATTTGCCCCAGTCAGAGGCCTGGGTCTGGAGAAAAAAATGACAGTGAAGGATTATCATCCTCAGGCTGGAGAGCCCCTCCACCTCAGCCTATCCAGACTGGATCAGGATGGGGGGACCCCCCACAGTCACTCAGCAAAGCACCAAATAGCACTACCAGTGGCTGGGGTGACCCTTTGCCTTCCAGTGGTCCTAGAAATGGAGGCACACCATCTTGGGGTTCTGAGGACAAGTCACCCAGTTGGGATGATGGCCAGAAGAAAAGTCAGCCCACTAGCTGGGGAGATGGCCCCAAAAACTCCCATGGATGGGGCAACAATAATGGGGGCTCCAATGGCTCCAGCACAGGGGAGTGGGGAGAGGCGGAGGTCAAGAAGAACGGATCCTCCAGCAGCATGTGGGAAGGAGAAGGAGGAAATGGAGGAAGTGGTGGATGGAAGGAAAGCCCCAGGGGAGGAAATAGAGGAGGAGGAGGCTGGGATAAGCCTGCTCCTACTGTGAGTAATACCAGCTGGGGGGAGACCCCACGTGCCAATGGCCCAGTACAAGGATCATGGGGCTCTTCCAAGCCCCAGGAAAGCAGCAGCAGCAGCAGCACTGGTAGCGGAGGAGGTGGAAGCATGGGTTCATGGGGTGGTCCTGGTACTGTGAAGCAGAACACATCAAGCTGGGGCAATGGCAGCAAACAGGACCAGGGCATGGATCCTACCGGCTGGGAAGAGCCCTCCCCTCCCTCCATCCGCAGGAAGATGGAGATTGATGATGGAACGTCCACCTGGGGCGATCCCGGCACCTACAAGAAGACTGTCAATATGTGGGATCGCAAAAATCCCAATAATAACACAGGCAACAGCGGCCCACCTCCCAGTAAGAATGGTGGAGGGATTATCCCCAACAATAACAACAACATTCACTCTGTCGGCCCTGGCAACAACAATCACCATCACACTCACCACATGCACCACCATCCCCATCATGGCCAGCCCCCAACTCACCTGCAACACCATGGAAACAACAATGGGTCATCCAGTAATGGCCCCCCACATTCAAGCGTGGGGACCCAGGGTAGACCCCCCCTCGCCAACCCAGGTAACACCGTATGGCTGTGCTGTTTTTGTTAAAAATTTCAAATTTGTTTATAGAATTAAAAGCTTGTATTGTCATTGTATTAAATACAATAAAATGCGAGCTGAGCGATAATCAGTGCAATTTAAGATACAGAAGGAACAAAAAGTCAAAAGTAACTTTATTAACCTAATTGGATATTACTAAAAATAAAAGTTTTTAAAAATGCAATATCTACTAGGGGTGGTACGGTTCATAAAAAAACCGCTAAACCGCTTGCTTCGTCGGTTTGGAGCGTGTGTGCATCGCACGGTTCATCCGTACACTGTTAATGTGCACTAACCACTTACTGCCGTAGTGCCCACTTTCAACACCTATGTTAAAACTTACTGGAAATGAGAAGCGGGATGAGCGTGACGAACGAAACACATGGCAGCTGATTGGATGAACACGTCACATGGGTCTTGCTGCTCCCGAATTTCAAAACAGACTCTTATGGCGTCTCGTTCTGAATACGATCTCGTATTTTTACATTTTAAGCGAGAAATAGGCCATACAGTTGCTGAATCTGTCTGTTTTTTTTGATCGACAAAGGTCAGTTTAAAAGATTTTTGTCAGATTTTGAGAGGCGCCGAGCTGACCACTCCTCAAGTGGAGTGTGGAGTGCTGCTGCTGCAGGTCACATGCAGAAATCTCAGGTGGGAGAGAAAAGGAAGGCTGCCGGAGTTGGAGGATGCGCTAGCGTCGTATATAGTTTGGTGTATGGGAACATTTTGGGATTTCTTGTCACCTGTGATGACAGCGGAAATAAAACAATAGATAGAACTGCCACTGTGTGCATGTATTGTGCAACATGCATTCAATATACTAATTTTAGCTATATATCATATGCTGAAGTATATTTCTGGAGTGTTAAAGATTAAAAGAAAAAATAACAAGAACCGTACAGAACTGAAAACCGCGACCCTAAAACCGTGATACGAACCGAACCGTGGGTTTTGTGAACCGTACCACCCTTGATATCTACATAGATTTTCAATTAAATTAAAAACCTGATGTTTTAGGGATCCAAAGCATAATTAATTTTTCCTGAATGGTATTAGGCTTTAGAGTCGTTCTTGATAATCCGCTCCATTGAGTATGGAGAGTGACAAAGCTTAAGTTAGTTTAGTTTTTGCTCATAAACACACAGTGACAAAATTACAAACAAAAAGGCATTGTTGGCAACAATGGTTATTCCATTTAAAGATTGTTATTAAGCAGGTAGTCTCAGAGTTATGGAGGGCATTTTAATGGTCATGCATACATAATTAACAACTGTACAGCAAGCTTAAGTTACCTCTGCAGCCATTTCAATTAAGTCTTTGTAAAGACAAAGGCCATGCATATAGACATGGCACAGCTTAATGCCCAACAGTCTCATCTCCTTTTTGATTGTGAATGAGACCATTGCCCCCTGCTGTTTACCAATTGCACTGCAGCTACCAAAAAGCATATTGACCACCTAAATACACACTTGTGCTGATCACATTTATACCTTATCAGTAATCACCAGGTTGAGCTGGTCGAGGGCCTGCTGCTGTCATGAGGAGGCAGAAAGGCTTCTATATACAGACAGCATGGCACTATCTCAACTACTGAAAACTAGCGTACTGTTAGTCTCTCTTATTAACATGCCACTACAGTGCTGGGGTTTTCAGTTGCTTGGATTATCATAATATAGGTTTTGGTAAAAGAGTGTTAAAGCTGAGTATAATGCAGATTTCAAGGCCTCACTGAAGCCAAGGTGTTTATCACTACTCTACTACTTGGGAGCATCCTTCCATTGTTAAGTACTCAAGGAAGGACTTGGGGGAATGAAGTATAACTGCAAGTTAAAAGTAAATATTGCTAGTGGATGAAGATTTTACTCCAGTGAAACATTTTTTTCATTAATCAATTTACCTCTTTCTTCCAGGTTGGGGAGAGCTTCCGAGTGTTCAACCCAAGTCAGAGCCTGCTTGGGGAGAGCCAGCAGCTCCAATATCAAGTGTGGACAATGGCACCTCGGCCTGGGGCAAGCCCTCAGGGGGAGTAGGAGGATGGGGAGATGGTGGCCATGAGCCCTCTGGACCCTATGGCAGGGCCAACGGACCCACCGGTTCTGCACCCTGCAAGCCAGGTAACACCCACGGATGAATTATATTTACAGTGATGCATTATGTCAAACATGGGAAATCAACATGTACCAAGATGCAGGACTGTGCACACCTTTTCTGCACGGGTTTGCTCAGTGCAAATAAACTCTGTGTTCGGGCAAGTGGAATGCAGCATCCGCAGAAGACCTCAAACTGTCCCACTGACATCCTAGCCAGCCGTGGTAGATGAGCTGCGTGAATATTCAAACCTTTGTTTAAAATTAGCATCGCTGCCCGTATAAATAGTTTTGATTCGTGACTTTTATATGTCACGCCCCCAGTGTGTAAAGGCCTTTAGTTTGCTAAAGAGAGAACGTGAATTCAAAAGGTGTACAGTTGTATTTTTCTATTTAAAGGAACACGCCGACTTTTTGGGACTTTAGCTTATTCACCGTATCCCCCAGAGTTAGATAAGTCCATACATAACCTTTTCATCTCCGTGTGTGTCCTAACTCTGTCTGACGCACCCACCGCTAGCTTGGAAGTAACCGGCTCCATCTAGCCTACTGCTCCCAATAAGTGACAAAATAACGCCAACGTTTTCCTATTTACATGTTGTGATTTGTATAGTCACAGGGTGTAAAAATAACAAGTTCACATGAGACACAGCCATCTTCTAACCGTATACATACTGGGGACTATGTTCTCAGTGGCACCAATTGGTCAGGTTCGAACTCCAGGCGAACTCTCTGCTCCTCACCACGGAGCTTCTCAGGTGCTGCGAGCAAATCACTCCGCCCAAATAGCAGGAGTAGAGTTACGTCACGTACAGAGATGAGAAGGGTATGTATGGACTTATCTAACTCTGGGGGATACGGTGAATAAGCTAAAGTCCCAATAAGTTGTCGTGTTCCTTTTTAATAATAATAATTTAAGGACAATTGATGTAAGAATTCCTTTCTTGATATTTTGTGAGTTTCTATCAGCAATCAGTGGTTGTTGAGGGTGGCTGGTTGGAAAATGTACTAGGTACAGCAACCTCACAAGTTGATACTTGTCATTTAATTTTATTAGTCATGAAAGGGTTTAAAAAAAAAAAAAGACAGTCCCTCATTTGCCACATAATATTAGTGCATGCATAGAATTGTAATTTTTTGTGTCCTATCATTCACACCCATGTTGATGATCTTATTTCAGCACATCCTCCTTGTAGGCTACATTAACGACGTCGTTCAGGTACAACATTCTACAGGCTCATGATAACAGCAAAAGGCATCACTGCACAATAGCTGAAAAGCCAAAGGCAGCTGGAGCAATTGAGGAAGCCCCTTGTTCCTCCAATAATTGAAGAAATAAGTTAGAATCGTTCCAGCTATTTAATTGCTACCTGTTAATTCTATGTTTTGTCCGTTAATAAATTATTATAATTATATACTGTATCTAAATCTCTGTTAATTTTATTTATTTTCTAATAAGCCTTTACATTTTCCATTTCGGACAATTAAGTTTAGCTATCGGGCAAGTAAAACATGTCTGTCTTGTGGCTGCTATATTACCATAGCAAACTGACACAGAACAGATTATATAGAATACATAGTTTCCGGTGTGCTGGGGTACAAAACAAGTCCACAGAATCTAGATAATACCACAAAAAAGACTGATTTTTGTAAAAGACTGATTGATGGTATCACCCAGAATGTGTGCACTACCACACTTCAGTTAAGTGAACAAAAACAGGAAATTTCTTCAAAACTGTATCAATTGTGCCAAATGAAGGTTTTTGTTAGTGTTACTGGAGTTTTGCTGTTATTAAAGCAATTCCATGCTTGAGTAGGTCTTGGTTATTTGCGGTGTTGGTTTGAAATGGTAGAGGGAGGTGTAGGGTAAGGGCCGTTACAGAGTCAACGCATCGGTACGCATACGCGTCCGCAAGGCTACACATTGCTACGCTTCGGCCGCCATTATGCGTCGATGCGTAGCCAAATGTGTCGTCCTAGTTTTTGATACGCGACGCGCCGGTGCGCACAATACTATGCGTTGTCGGTGGGGGCGACACTGCATGTATTGTAGTAGTGCCCTATATTTAAATATAGGATACTATATGCTACATTATCAAAAAATATTGAATCAACTTAGCAGAGCAAATTCATCAAACCTAGGACTACTGAGTCACATTTTTCGGTATGTATCAACGTTCTGTGTGTGTGTCTATGCTGTGTGCCCTCCTCAAGAGGCTGAAATAGCGTACAGGAGAGAGAGAGAGACCCAAATGTATTTACACTACCGGTCAAAAGTTTGGGGTCACTTAGAAATTTCCATTCCACTCCATTCCAGACACAATACCTGCTGAGATCAGTTGTATTGTTTTTTTTAACCAGGGCAGCAGTTTTCAGATTACATTATTTGCTTACATAATTGCAAAAGGGTTCTCGACTGTTGTAGACAGAAGTGGCTGAAGAAACACTTGAAATTCATGCTTTTTGGTCTAAACGTCATACCCAAATTAAAAGTGGTACAGCTCCCATATACTTTGACACTCAGGGGTGTGCCTGATATCATTGGAAAGGTGATTGATGTGGGTTTGTTTGTGTATTTGAGAAGTGTTGTATTTTGTAGTTTTTTGGCTTTTTATTTGCACTTTTCAAATAGAAATAAAAAAAACACAGACATATTTGTAGAAAAGAATTCATATAAAATCCATTTTTGAGTCTTTTAGCTTCTGAATTTTTTTTCTGTAGTAAGCTGAGACGTGGCTAATGCTGTGTTGTCTGTCACCGGTCAGATGTGTTTACAGCAGTGTATTTTAATAATTTTACAGATTTATAACTTGGACAGAAATAAAAATCTCCATTCTAGCCTCTGTAACTCTGTGTCAGTAAGGCCTAGAATCGCCCTGACACTTGTAACAAAAACTTGAGAATGTTTCCTTTCCAATGATATCAGGCACACCCCTGAGTGTCAAAGTATATGGGAGCTGTACCACTTTTAATTTGAGTATGACGTTTAGACCAAAAAACATGAATTTCAAGCATTTCTTCAGCCACTTCTGTCTACAACAGTTGAGAACCCTTTAGCAATTATGTAAGCACATAATGTAATCTGAAAACTGCTGTTCTGATTAAAAAAACAATGCAACTGATCTCAGCTGGTATTCTGTCTGGAATGGAGTGGAATGGAAATTTCTAAGTGACCCCAAACTTTTGACCGGTAGTGTATATATTTTTAAAACCTGCTAAATGTATTGGTCAGTGCTACCCAATCGTAGTACACTGTACTGGTGGGGAAACACGGCAGCATCTGATAAAAAGAAGTCAGCCAGCCAGCTGCTTCCTGACCAGAGCCACTCTCCGGGAGGGTCTGGCTCTGCCTACCGAACACCATGGAGCACTCTGCTGCCCCCTGTTGCGTGGACGGTGTATTGCATTTCACGCATCGTCCGTGACGCTTGCGTCTACTTGCGTCTGCTGTTTAGACTATGAAAGGGAGAACGTCGCTCGCGTTGCTCGCGGCACCAAGTAGTCAGGTTAAAAATCACCTGCTCTCCTCTGAAATGGCTTCTGTATTCTCAATGTGCATGTAAGATGTGTCACAAATACTAAAACACTAACAGATTCAATTATTAATGTTGTTACTATGTTATTTTATCCCTTTCTCAGGCCCCAAACCTATGCAAGATGGCTGGGGAAATGGAGGAGAGGAGATGGGCATGTCTACTGGTCAGTGGGACACTGAGGATGGGGACATGTGGAACAGCCCCACCTCCCAGGAGAGCAGCTCTTCTTGCAACTCCTGGGGCAATGGACCCAAGAAGGGCCCAAGCAAGGTCAGAGAACACACCTAAATCGTCATAAGTACACTGGCAGATGTTAAAGCTGCAGTAGGTAGTTTATTTTTGTTGCATTTGGCAAGAAGAAGAATCATAACAACCTTTCAGTATGTTGGGGAGAGAGAGAGAGAGAGAGAGAGAGAGAGAGAGAGAGAGAGAGAGAGAGAGAGAGAGAGAGAGAGAGAGAGAGAGAGAGAGAGAGAGAGAGAGAGAGAGAGAGAGAGAGAGAGAGATCTCCTATTGGCTGGTCTGCAAATGCGCATGCACATCCCTTTTTGGTTAGAGCTGCAGGAGGTCTCACTCTACTTCAAATTGTAGCGTTTGAAAAAAGAATTCTGCCTCCCGCAGCTTAAATGGTGGGAATTAATGTCATTTAAATGATAATTCAATATTTTTATACTTTGCTTGTGTGTTGTCAGGGGAAGATGGGTAAGCCAGATGATGCTTGGATCATTAACCGTCTGATCAAACAGCTCACTGACATGGGCTTTCCGGTAAGTTCTCACACTGACACACAGCACTGACACTCTTTCTTTTAGGCAGATCTTTATTTAAAGATTTTACCCAACTAGGCCAAAAAATGTGCCACCTTTTAGCATTCTTATTTAAATACAGGATCCTCTGCTGTACAGTGTAGAAGCACATAAGGACAGTCAATCAATTAAGGGGGGGAAAAAACCCTCCAATTATAAATACAGCCATGCAGCCTAAACTTGTGTTATCAGACCTTTTTCTCCAACTTAACCATGGTCAGTGACAGGCTTATGTTATCCATGTGTTACAGAGAGACCCTGCTGAGGAGGCTTTGAAGAGCAACAACATGAACCTTGACCAGGCCATGAGTAAGTTTACAACAGGTCTCCTTCTGTGTGTATTGCAAATGCTAATATGCAATTTTCTCAATGCCACAAAACAAATACGCAACTGTCCTACTTTTGCTTACTGTCTACTTTAAATCTACCTTCTTCCCCTTCTGCTCCCAGGCGCCCTGTTGGAGAAGAAGACGGACCTGGACAAGCGGGGCATGGGCATGTCTGATTACAGCAACGGCATGAACAAGCCCATGGTGTGTCGGCCCTCTGCACTCTCCAAAGACCCCTCCGAACGCACCTCCTTTCTTGATAAGGTCAGACATTAAGCAACTGACCAGTCATCAGGCTTTTACCAAACCTATGTTAGAAATGAGTGTAGTAAAGAAAAAAAAACATTGATTGTTTTGCTTTTATTTGGACTTTGATCTGTACTTTGTTTTTGCAATTTGTTTAACCTTTTGGGCCATTTGCCTTTTTTATTTTTGACTGTTTTGACTTGATACATAGAAAGGTTAAAGGGTCATTATGACATTCATTATCTGATCATTCTTATTGTTGGTACTAATCTTCACTCACTTAATCATTCATGTTTGTAATGATTAATCCTTTATCCCCGGTCAACCATTTATTTTGCTCTGGTACAGGATGGTGTTCTGTCAGATGATGCCCCCCCCTCACCATTTCTGCCTTCCCCCAACCTGAAGCTCCCCCTGGCCAACAGTAGCCTTTCTGGGCAGGGTCTGGGACAGGGCAACCCGGGGCTGGCCATGCAAAACTTGAACAACAGACAGGTAACACATTGAGCACGCAAAGATATACTACACACTGTTGCAGAACTGAAGTGAAATTGGAAAAATAACAGAAACACTTAACAGTATTACACAATCCAAATATAAGATCTGCAGTAAAAACTACCTTTGTGAAACGTGCATATGACATTGTTGAGATTGTGGTTTGTGTGGATTGTGATAATACAGTATTAGGGTTGGGTATCATTTGGATTTTTTCTGATACTGCCTGAACCGAAATATATATAATATATTTATAATGTATATAATATAAAAAAAAAAAAAAGGAGCACACAATAACAGTTGGCGACATTAAAGAACGGCTTGTTTATTGCTAAGGCCATATGGTCAAAATGAAATGCTTGATTAATAATGTAATAATAACTTACAATGACTTATTTCACCAGTAAATTGCCACTGTTCATCACACCCCCAACCAGCCCCGTCAGACACCGCCTATCAAGAGTCTGGGTCTGCCGAGGTTTCTTCCTAAAAGGGAGTTTTTCCTTGCCACTGTCGCAATAGCCACTGCTAATGCTTGCTCTTGAGGAAATTGCTGGAATTGTTGGGGCTTTGGAAATTATAGAGTGTGGTCTAGACCTACTCTATCTGTAAAGTGTCTAGAGATAACTCTTGTTATGATTTGATACTATAAATAAAATTGAATTGAATTAAATTGCTGGTAAATGACAAAAACAAGCACCAGATGGCAAAAGGTTATTTTACAATAACTTTGAATGCACCACAAGGCTGGTGAGTTTCAAGTGAACGTTCCATCGGTGTTGTTTTTCTGACAACAGCAGCTGCAGACTGTTACGTCCCAGTGTTGGAATCCTCTACAGGGAAATACAGTCACACTTTACACCGCTTAATGTAAACTGTCAGCATTTTAACCATTGTGTTTAATCCAGCTACTAGCTAATGGTAACGTAGCGCCCCGTGCAGCGATGCTTTTGAAAAAAAAAGTAAGGCACAGACATTTTCGTTCTTATTCAGTCTCGTTACTACCGTTTACGTTCATAACCAGTGCCCTATTGGCACCGTGTTTCGGTACCCAATCCTATACAGTATATAGAACAGCAATATTTTGTGAGGTGGTAATTTACCCTCTCTTTATAGTAAAAAAAAAACCCAGAGTTCATAGTTTCAAATTAGATCGCATATAGGCTCAAATTGCTCCGATTTGCACCATCAACATTTTTACAATTTAAGACCAAAATTTTAAGCATTTCATGACTGAATGCATTTGCATCTACTTTATTAACAAGATAAAGAGAATTGAAATTGACTTGACTAACACCAGAATATGATGACAGATTGTGCTACCAAACCTTATTCAGTGCAAAACAATTTGATACAATTAGAAAGTAAAGGCCAGTAGCAGGCTGTGTTTATCACACTGCAAATACATAACCATCATTTTAAGATTTAAGTGTATATGATGCAGTAATGGCAACAACTGCTACATTTAATTTGTTTTACACACACCTCTCTACCCACATGCTCTCCCAAATCTCCACTTTCTATTGCTCACTTATGCATCTATGACCTTGCCTGAAGTACCCATTGACATCAGATAGTTATGCTCTATTAGATATCACCCCTAGAGACAGTCATGGCCCAGAAAAACTACAGTATGTCATTGAAGCCCAAACAAAGGCACTGTAAGCTGGCCTTTTTCTGCACTCAATAGAAAGACCTCGCTCGCAGTATGGAAACGGAAATGTGGATGAAGCTGCCTTTTAACAGGCTAATTGATCTGGGCAATTTGGTAAATGGCAAATAGATAAATAACAACTAGCTGCTCTGGAATGGTCAAGAATACACACATTTCTTCCCACTTCAGTGGCTCAGCTCTTCAGTTAAGAAACGGCTTCATTCATTTGACTAAACGTGGAGGTTTTGAAGACGTTTCACCTTTATGACTCCTGCTTATAGATACCCAGTGGAATGTTTGGCAGTAGTGGAGCAGCACAAACCCGGGCCATGCAGCAGCAGCCTCCTCAGCCACCAGTGCCACCTCTCAGCTCCTCCCAGCCTAGTCTACGTGCTCAAGTGCCTCAGTTTCTTTCCCCTCAGGTAGATACACACACACACACACACAAGCATATTTCCTGTGTAACATGGAGCTATATTGGTTCATAACACACAAGAACAAGTACAACTTGGCTGGCAGATTGTACTGGTTGTCCCATAACCAGGGAACAGGATTTGTTATATGCACTCTCTGACTGATATGCTTGACAAGAAGCCAAAACTGGTAGTATAATTTCTGCCTAGCAAAATCAAAAAAATGTTAAGTAAATCAGCAGAAATGTATTGTGAAGACCATATATTGTGGGGACCATACTATGCCTGTTATAACTAATTGGTTTTACAAGATTCCTCTAACAGACCCTATAACTTGTTATCTCTCTTGTTATCCCCCCAGGTCCAAGCACAGCTCTTGCAGTTTGCAGCAAAAAATATTGGTCTGAACCCTGCACTTTTAACCTCACCAATAAACCCTCAACAAATGACCCTCTTGTACCAACTTCAGCAACTGCAAATGGTGAGTCAGAGTCAGTCTTTCCACCTGTATTAGCAGTACATTGTGTATTTAAAGGTTTGAAGCAGAGAATGTGTGTTATGGACTTTAATCTAAATGGAAAGGAGATGAAAAGTAAAGCTAAAATTAGTTAAAATAAAGAGAGATTCATCAGATGGAAACAGTTGACCCCTCTCTCCTACTCTGTTGTATTTTTCCCTCCAGTATTGTATCTTTTAATCATTGTATTGTACTTTTGGTTCCCTTTATTCAGGCATACCAGCGTTTACAAATCCAGCAGCAGATGATGCAGGCGCAACGCAATGTTTCCGGCCCCATTAGACAGCAAGAGCAGCAAGTGAGTCAACAAATGCATCATTAAACCCACAAAAAGTATGATCATGAACGTAATTCATTTTGTGTGTGTGTGACCCCACTTGATGCTGAGACAACTTCCCTTTTTCTCAGAAAATATTTGGATTCTCACATGATACCATAACAACAACAGAGGAAGAAGCATCATGAATTGTTACAACTGCGGTTGCTCAATAGATATTTGGCAGCTCCTATGTTTACTTGCGTCTGACTCTTCGCTCGGTCAGTCTGCCGTTTCGTCTTTCTTTGTTCCTCCGACAATGCTTTCCTAGCTTTCTGCTTCTTTATTGCCAACTCAGCCATGACGATAGCGTAAAAAACTCCATCGCTACCTTGTTAGCCGGCCCAAAGTTGGAAGGGTGGTTTTTCCGCCCACAGGCGCTAGGGGGGGAGCGAGACAACCACCATTCAACTCTAAAAAAAGTCATATAACCATTCCAGTGACTCCAAAGCTGTTCAGTTAAGGTAAATTAAGCTAAAAAAAAAACTGCATAGTTCCTCTTTAAGATATCAGCATGGGAACAGGTTACCTCTCGTTGAACATGAGCCAACCACTCTTTCTGCTTTTGTGAAAAGGAGGAAGAGTTTGTTCTCCTTTTTCAATATTTTGGTTCGTTTGTTAGACCGATATCAGCGGCCCGCTGCAAGTTAGGGCCTGTTGAAAGAGGGGATGCTATTCTGAACAATTTCCTGTTTCTCCCACCTTTTTTTTTCACTTTCCATACCACCTCTTTCCTTTTGATCCAACACCTTTTAATCCTCTCATTTTCTCATCCTTTACCTTCTAACCTCCACTGTTTCCTCCTCCCTCTTTCTTACTCTATCTTGCCCTTATTTTTCCATCCATCTTACTTTTACCGCCCTATAATGTTATTAATCTTCTTGTTTTCCTCCCCCACCATTGCCCAAATTGCTTTTTATAATGCTTTGTTTTGACACTGCATCTCTTCTCTCCTAGGTTGCACGTACAATCACCAACATGCAGCAGCAGATCCAGCAGCACCAGCGTCAGCTGTACCAAGCGCTGCTGCTGAAGCAGCAGCAACTTCCCTCCCATTCCTCTTCCTCCTCCGCTGGTCTGCATCCCTCCGGTGGCCCCGTCGGAGTCCATGGTTCCGGAAAATCAAACCTGGACCCCTACACAAGCCCACACCAGGCTCCGGGCCTAGCCGACACACTGCACACCAAAGAGCCACCGTCTTCGTCCAACGCCTACAGCACCTACCCTCTCTGTGAGTCTGGGGTTGGGACAACACAAAGTTGAAAAGAGTCACTTTTGCTGAAACAATTTGAATCTGACTAAATGTAGCTTGCTTGTTGACAGTAGCTATCATACGTTGTGGCCACCCACAATTCATTCAATGAAAACACAACTAAACTAAAATCACAATCCGTCCATAGCAATTCTTCTAAAAGAAATACATGCAGATTTATTTAGGGTCTTCCACCTTGACATCTGAAAACATAATACCTACCTCGTCATGCAATTCCTGTTTTGTTTTGAGCGGATTTCATAGATTTTTAAATAAAAATCTTCCACCACTGAATTGCATATTATGAAAACATTTAAAGTATTCTTTGTGTGTGTGTGTGTGTGTGTGTGTGTGTGTGTGTGTGTGTGTGTGTGTGTGTGTGTGTGTGTGTGTGTGTGTGTGTGTGTGTGTGTGTGTGTGTGTGTGTGTGTGTGTGTGTGTGTGTGTGTGTGTGTGTGTGTGTGTGTGTGTGTGTGTGTGTGTGTGTGTGTGTGTGTGTGTGTGTGTGTGTGTGTGTGTGTGTGTGTGTGTGTGTGTATAGCTGGACTGAATCCAAACATGAATGTAAACTGCATGGAGGTTGGGGGTTTGTCCCTAAAGGAGCCCCCTCAGCCCCAATCCCGCCTGTCCCAGTGGACACACTCCAACTCCATGGACAGCCTCTCTGGCAACTCCTCAAACATGGAGAACAACCTCAATAAGCACGGTATGTCAAAGAAAAACATAGACAGGCATACACACATCATACAAATGAAACCACCTTTAGCATGTCCTATGAAGGTATCTCATAAATAAATCCCAATGCCATCTTAAATAAATGCGCACATTATACAGATTCTGTACAGTCCCCCTGCACATGTGTTGTAAAGTACAACAATGCAGCTAATATGTTGTATAATGACCACTATAATTCAACAGGGATTTGAATTATATTAAAAAAAGTAATTCCTTTTGGTATATGCAATAGTTCTTTGAGATGGATGGACTTTTGGGATTGTTAGGGATATTTGCAAATTGTTCATAGCTAAGACTGTAAAATTATCTTTCATAATCAATGTCAGCCACCTGTCCTCACACATTTGACCTGATCAGACTTTGCAGATGGGTAATTTAACAGCATCTTTTATTGAAACACTTGAGGTGTTAAACGCCTTTTTTCTGTGTGTTTGTTGTTTTCACACATTCTAACTGCAAGCTCATTCTCAGCTAAAACAGAAGCTGCTCAAGCTCTTCTTATATTTGAGCCAATGTGGTACCACTGAAATACATACACACAAAACACACCCATTTGAGATAAGAAACTAACTCACATTATCTTGTTAAATCCTACGCTTTCCATTATAACATTTGAATTATTCTCAGCTCTGGGCATTCCCCCCACACACACATACACACACACACACACACACACACACATTCTGTGAATGCTAATGATAAGAATATATCAGACACAAACACTTGAAATGACATCCATCCTTGCCTGTAATGATCAAAGATGTATTTACATCCTTAAAAGACACTGAGCATCAGTTAAATTTAATTTCAATTAAATTGTATTAATAGTGTCAAATCATAACAGATGTTATCTCAGGACACTTTACAGATATAGGAGGGCTATCCCCCCCCCCCCTACCCCCACCCCCAAGAGCAAGTATTTGGTGCAACAGTGGCGAGGAAAAACTTTCTTTTAACAGGCAGAAAACTTGAACAGAATTTGGCTCCAAGTGGGCAGCCTTCTGTCTCACCCGGTTGGGGAAGGAGAGAGTGGGGGGTTCATAGTTCTTGTGAGTACACGTGCCGCAGCATTCTGGATCAACTGGAGAGTCTTAAGGAATTATTGGAGCAAGCTGACAATAAGGAAATACAATAATCCAGCCAGGAAGTAACATTAGGGTTAAGTCGTATTCTCCTATTTGTCTTTGCATATACTAGGTGCCATATCTGCTGCCTCTACCCTGTGCCCCCCTGGTAAGCCCCCCCAGCTGGAGGACTCATACAGCCCTTACAATCTAATGTCCAGCTCTGAGTCCCCCAACAGCCCCCTGGTACCCTCGGACAGTTGGGGACAGAGCAAGAACCCCAATGAAAAGATCTCCAATGGGACCAACATTAACTGGCCCCCAGGTGAGGACAAGATGCATTTAAATATCCCTAACCATAATCATGGATTTACCAGCATAGCTTCAACCTGCCTGAAGGTCCCTTTCAGCCAGAGTAATTGAAATCACCTGTGTCAATAGTGATACTGGCAGCAGAGGTGTTACTGATAACATTTACAATGGTTCTGTTTTATTCAACTGTCCCAGTAATTCATGACATATGACAGTGTGACAGTGAGCCAGCATGCACAACACCAGGACCCTTAGACTGAAGCAGCTAAATGGAATTCAGACATCATTCATTTTATTATTTACACCTGTGCTTTTTCTATTGGTACATGTAAATGTCTTCTGTGAAAACAGCCTGTGGTCAACTGCAATTCCACCGTGTGTTTTAAGAGTCCAATTCGTGGTCCTCAGCAAGAGCAGTAGCTACTGTAATAGCAGCTAATGGGCATCCAAATAAAAAACTAAAGAGGAAGACATAAATACACAAAAAGAGAAATATTTTGGCTTGGGGACAACTCTGTATTGTAGGACATCCAAATACAATGTTAAAGGTTTTGACTACAATGTAAAAAAAGAGGAATTGCCTAATTCATTAAATATGTTCTACACCAGTTGCAGGCTTGTGTGACTTGCTTGAACTGTGGGAAAGTCATGAGATGGCGAAAAGTTCATCGAGATCTGACACTTTTTTAAATCCTTAATTAAGCACTTTATTAAACATTTTATTTTGCTCCATTAGAGTTCTGCCCAGGTGTGCCATGGAAGGGCCTTCAGAACATCGACCCTGAGAATGACCCCAACATGACCCCTGGCAGCGTCCCCAGCGGTCCCACCATCAACACCAACATCCATGACGTCAATCGATATCTGCTGCGGGACAGGAATGGAGGTATGAACTAAAGCAAGGCCACACACACCTTCATTTTAAGACAACCAATAGTCCTAAACCAAACACATGCTGTGTAAAGTGAATCAGATTTTTCAATTACTTCACTTGCACATGCTGACCCATGTTACTATTTCGGCAACTCCACAAGCCACAATATCATGTGGTTGAACTGATGGATATATGAAGTTACTTGTTTTTTCTTTCTCTCTGTCTATGTTCACAACAATGTTACTTCAACAACCATATAGCCACTTCCCCAGCTCTGTCACTTCAGAATGGCTCTCTGCCTCCAACCAGCAGTGACTGGCCAGTCAGTGGCTACTCTAGCTCTTTCAGTCTGTCGTCCTCTGATGGAGACGGCTCAGGTACACATCCAGAGTGTCTTCCCTCCATGTGCTGACCTGCCAAACTTCTCCTCATCCAAATGGGAGCCCTGATGCAACACTTAGTCTTGGTTTTAGGCTCCCTACTTATCCTAAACCTTACCTAACCCCTGACCCAAGTTTATGACCTTTCTTTTACTCCAAGTGATGCCTAAACTTCTGCCCTCAGTGCCTTTAGACAACACCTGACAGCAACCTCACCTAAATGTAACCGTCACCCATCTGTGCCTCTTTGACCCAACCCACAAAACAAAACAAGCCTCACCCCGCCAGTCATGACATCAGTACACAGTGTGTGTCACT
The DNA here is from genome assembly GCF_004354835.1 of Perca flavescens. Classification (NCBI taxonomy): domain Eukaryota; kingdom Metazoa; phylum Chordata; class Actinopteri; order Perciformes; family Percidae; genus Perca; species Perca flavescens. The sequence goes on from NC_041332.1 coordinate 20,611,158, forward strand.
GTGTGTCACTGTGTGTCACTGTGTGTCACTGTGTGTCACTGTGTGTCACTGTGTGTCACTGTGTGTCACTGTGTGTGTGTGTGTCTGTCTTAAAATATACAGTTTTTAGACACTATTGTTTATACTGGTAGAGTCTATTTAACTAATGTTCTTGTTTTTGCATTTAATAAATTTGAAAATATGAATACTGGACCTAGTAGCCTGTAACTAACTTAGTTGTAACATCACATCTTTGTCTGTTACTAATTTTCTGTCCTCAATCTTCCTACCCTCTCTCCATGTAAAGGTAAACTGTCTGACATGAAGTCCACCTGGTCCCCAGGGCCCATCTCCCAGAGCCAAGCCTCTCTGTCCCATGAGCTGTGGAAAGTCCCTCAGGGGCCGCGCAGCAACGCAGCCCCTTCCCGGCCCCCGCCAGGCCTCACCAACAACAAGCCCTCTTCCACCTGGGGTGGAAACTCTCTGGGCCTGGCCCAAGGCTGGAGCGCCACCTACTCCTCTGGTGAGCACTCTCCTCTAAACTACAATGCACTTGTTTAATTTCTATTAGCAGCATCTAAAGGAAATGACTACCCCCGTCACAAAGTCATGCACTGTTTCTCCAGACTTTTCAAACAACCTGCCTTTCTGACTGCATTTCAAAGCATAAAATTAAAAAAAAAGTTGTATCTGTTGCATCTTTTTATTAGTTATTTGGCCAAATAAATTCTGTACATGTTAACCATTGCTAAGTCCATTCACACTTCTAAGTCTGAGGTTTCACTTCAAGGTGTTTCAGGACTAGATCTCTTAAAAATATATTAACATCATTACAATCTCCAGTCCATTAACTTTTGAAAAAACAAACCTGTTGCTGCAAATCTGTTAGCTAACTAAAGTAAGTAGTTCCAATGAGATTAAATTAAGAAGTATCATCATAGCCTTTATTTCACACCCAGCAAACACAGGCGTGATTGAAGATTTGTACATGTGCCGAAGTTCACAGCTGTGACTGTGCGCTGACAGCACTTGCTATATAAAGGCTGGGGGAACACGCCCTGCCAAACTGACATTTTGAGGTTTACCGGCTCTGCGAGAAGCTTCATTAAACATCATATATGTGACCTTGTTTTGACATAACACGTCTGAGTTCATGCAGATTAAAAAGGAAAGAGTACTTGTAGTTATGTAGGCAAGAAATTGTGTGTGTGGAAATAGATAACAGTTGGTGGAAGGCATGTTCATCTGTTTAAAAAGTTAAACTCTCTGACCTCGAGCCCAGAGCTCCCGGGCCCCCGAAGAGATTAAAAGCATTACAGTCTTCACACACATGATTACACAGGAAATTACTATTATAAGCATACTGTCATTTCACTTTGAATCTATTTGTCCCATACTCAATTTGTCTTCACATTTGCCTACAGTATTGAACCAAGTTCTCATGAGTGTAATGGGAAAATAATTGCTTTTAAATCACAAATGCACTGACATTTCATCACGGCAAACTTCAGCTCTGCTATTTTTTCTTCTTACACTTAATACTAAACATTATCTTTGACATTTCTGTTACAGAGGGAACCACCTGGAGTACTGACAGCTCCAACAGGACCAGCAGCTGGCTGGTGCTTAGGAATCTCACCCCACAAGTATGTCCTCTGTGCTGCTAGTTCTTGCTAGATTGAAGCCACAGTGTATTATGAGTAAAGCCAACATATAAATATGAGCATTTCATAGATAGATCTGGTCAAGGATCAATGTCTCAAACAACCCATCTGATTGCTTAGGGGGTAGGATACTCAAAATGTAACAAATATGATTCTGCACTTTTAGTTTGCCTTCTAGCAAATGTGATACAAAACACAAGATAGAAAAAAAAATGATAATAGAAAAACAACATTCTAAAAATAGAGCGTGTACAGTGAATAAGAGAAATAAATAGTGACTGAAAATACAGTGTAATGCCGCTGATTAAACTCAGATATTAGCTGTAACTGCAATTTGTAATGCACTTGTGTTTTCTATTGTCCTCCAGATTGATGGTTCCACTCTGCGAACCCTGTGCATGCAGCACGGCCCCCTGATCACATTCCATCTCAACCTGACCCAGGGGAACGCTGTGGTGCGCTACAGCTCCAAGGACGAGGCTGCAAAGGCCCAGAAATCTCTGCACATGTAAGCCTCAGCAAAGTCTCTTATATCCGCCAAAGTGGGATCCCAATAGCAAACAGAAACTAAGGAATTTCTTTCTCAACTTTTTTATATTAATGTAGCTAAAGAAGCTATTAGAGAGAAAGAAAATTGGAAACACCTAATGGTTCTGCTTTCTTAAAGGTGTTTTCCAATCATGAGAACAGTTTAGCTTTTTGCATGTGTATAGTTATGTTATTTTTGTATCTGGGCAGTCACATGAAAGAGGAGGTGGCGAGTCATGCTATTGTCAGCTGTATTGTAATATTACTGTGGTTATTGTAATAATCAAAGTGAAATGGAAGGAAAGACCAGCGCAGACATGGTCTGGAGGCACATTGGCTGTGTTTAATCTTAGGTTTGTCCTTAATTTTGCTTTGCTAATAGTGGCAGCCACTGCAGCTGGTTGTCATGGAAACAAAATACAAGATGCGTGACCCACTTTTCATTATCAGCAGCACAAAATGTGGTTATGGCAGAGCACAAAAAAAGCATGGTAAAACCCTAAAAAACCACTACAGTTTGCTTGAAAAGTATGTCAGCTATATGCTGTGCCATTTGTTTTCATGAAAGAACACATTTTCATGACAAAAAAACTATTAATTCCTTATTTCTGGTTGAATTATCATTGTAAGACTGATTTCCTCTTTTGTCCTCTGTAAGGTGTGTGCTTGGAAACACCACCATCCTGGCAGAGTTTGCCGGTGAGGAGGAGGTGAACCGCTTCTTTGCACAAGGCCAGTCGCTGGGGGCTAACACCACTAGCTGGCAGGCCAACCCAGGAACCAATCAAAACCGGATGGGCGGGGCAGCACAGTCCCACTCCATTGGCCAGTGGAGCAGCGGTGGAGGCAAGCCCAGTGGAGGCGACCTGCTGTGGGGCGGTGTGCCCCAGTACTCCAGCCTGTGGGGGCCGCCAAACGGAGAGGACGCCCGCGTGATCGGGAGCCCAACTTCCATTAACACCCTGCTGCCTGGAGATCTGCTGAGTGGGGAGTCCATGTAGGATGATGCCACAATACACTAACCAACCAACCAACCCACCACCACGTCATGTAAGCCATCGTTGGAGGGTGGGGCGGAAAAAAAATACAACAAAAAAAAAAAAAAATATGAACAGGAGCAAAACCCAAGCAAATCATGTGGCGATAATCAGTATCAATTTGAACTGTTTTGAACTGTGAATTGTGAATTGTGAATCAGAAGGCCGGGGTCCCTACCACATAGACTGCAGACTCCAGTCCTTCTGTTTTGCTTTTGTCCTTTTTTTTTTTTTCTTTTCTTTTTTTTCCTTTTGGTATTTTTGAAAACCATCGTATAAAACAAACTGAAGTGAGACACAACACAAAGAAACCTTTCAAGTGTTTTAAGTTTTTCCATAAGTATACATGACATTCTGTGTGAAGTTTTTTTTTTTTTTTTTTTTTTTTTTTTTTTATTAGGAGAAGCAATCAAAGCTGCCATCTGAGACTTTCCTTTTCCCTCCAAAAAAAAAAAAAAGTCATCCCAAAATAAGACTTAAAACGACCATTCCCAGCATGTCCATGGCCAATGATGTGGTTCAAAGACCTTTAGACTAGTTAACGTTTGTTTCTCAGCACTAATATTAGCCTTAAGTGCTCTCTGGCCCAGGTCCTTCCCAAGCCGCCTTTTTTAGTTTGTTTTGTAACTGAAGAAATAGCTGAAATCTTGCACAGTTTCACCTCTGAGCCAGCAAGTGGTACAGGACATGGCTGGTGACCAACTCTGTCACTGGGCAGTAAAAAGGCCTGGCCACGTGACTGGCCCTACCAATCATCAGCTTAATTATTTAGATTTTGTATTCTCAAAGGGATTGACACAGCTGTTAAATGTTCTTTTTTTTTTTTTTTGTAGATCTAGACCCAAGCGCATTTTTTGATATCTATCACATATAAGCTGAGAGAAGATTATTTGTCAACCTTGCTGCGTGTCTCCGTTTCCATACATGTCTATGTATGTCCGGTGGCACCTAATCATTGACGTCAGCAAGCCCAGATTGTTCTGGTCACCTTAAACCCAGTCGCTTACTGATGCTTTGTTGAATTTTCTATTGTCGGATTTGTTATGAAGCCCAGTCCATATGGTCTGCCAGTTTTCGGAGGAAAAAAAGAACACAATTTCAACTTTAGTTACATTGTGCAATATACACCATAGACTTTTCTTCCGTCCATACTCTATGTCCACCGGAGCTGGTTTTTCTTTTCTTTTAGTTTTTTTGATTGTTGCTGATTGCAGCAAAAGACTGGAACTTCAAAAACCTTTACCCCCTTTCAAAACTTGGATTCCCTCCAGGCCGCCAATCTCCCTGAAACTGTTGGGAAAACTCTGCAAAGAGGAAGAAGCAGCTGTTGAACTGTGCATGCAGCAAAGTGTACTAAAGAGTGACTGGGTACACAATATTGCACACTTCCTCTCTGCCACAGCCACACCCAACAGAGACTGAATCTACTACAGTGGGATTGGATGGTTCTGGGTCTCTGGCACAATACCAAATAAGGTTTCTCCTAATGCAGTAGACCTACGAGTGTTCTTTGTGTTTGGTACTGTACAAACAGAAGAGACTAAGACTTTTATAAATTCAAAGGGTTTTATCATAGCACTTATGAAGAGCAAATCGCTTCAACTGCAATCCAATAAATCAAAAAAGGAGCATCATAAACATTGAAAACAAAAAAAAAATACTGCTCTTTTATGTACTATATCTATTCCTTGGAAATGTGTCTGCCGTTGTTCCTCTGGTAGCAGGATGAAGGGAAACAAAACTGAAATGTACCATTGGACATTGGGGAAAAAAAAAAAAACTGCAGTCAATGATTTTTTTTTTTTTTTTTTTTTTCCTTCTTTGAACAATATCAAAGTGAATATCACTGTTACTCCAAATGTTAAGCCTTGTTCTGTTTGGAGGCACTAGACTTGCAACGTCAGCTGTCTCTGACACCCGCTGGCCAGTCAGCCAGTCGATGGGTGAGTCGGAGTGGGGTGGGGAGTGGGAGTGTCCACTGAGTGCCTCTCTGCTGTGGTCCTCTGGGTGTCAAGCGGCAGCCCCACAGCGCAGCACTTCCTCCTGGGCTCCACTTGACCCTCTCTCAGTCTGGCAAGAAATGCGGCTCCTCCAAGACCGGCCAATCGCGGTTCTCCGCCACACACGGCATCTCCAACCGGGGACCCGCCACCGCTCGACCCTGCTATCATCCTGCCCTCTCCCCCATCTCTCAGTTCTTTGACACAAAGATCACTTTAGCTGGAAGATGTAATAGTCATATTTCTGGAATTTTTGCCAGTGTACTTTTTTTTTTTTTTTTTTTTTTTTTTTTTTGGTAAAGATCATTTTGACTGTTTTTTTCAATGTGTTATATTGTTATTTTTGTCTACATGCAGTGGTCTACAAAATACTGGCTGCTGAACTAGCCCTTCACTGTTCATATGCAGAAACACTTTGGTCAGAGGTGCCTCTGTATGTTCATCCTGTGTATTGAATGCAAAACGAGGATCAATACTACAGAGTTATTGATTGTCTATTTGTTTATAACTGATCATGCTTTTGTGTTTGACAGTATTCTGTAGTACTTCCAGGTAGTATCTTTAGGTTGTGTAAAAAAAAAAGGAAAAAAATAGGGTGTCTCAGACAGGGGTGTGGGTGTTTGTTGCTCTAAACTGCTCCGCGTGCCCACAGGCTGTCCCCCCTTGCCCTTTGCCTAGCTGCTACGCTATGACCTCCTCTCCTTCTCCACCTCAACCAGACCCAGTAGCCCTCCCCTGACCAGGCACCAACAGTCCCTCCTATCTGTTTCTATGCAAAAGACTAGAGGCTGGGGCCCTTTTACAGCCAAACCTGACTCGGGAATAAGCACTCCTCCCAGAGCTTGGCACACCCTAACCTTGTCCCCTGTGCGCTTCTGTCAGCACTTCAGAATGGCCCCCGTTTCTGTAAAGTCAGGCTAAGCCACCAGAACACTGTCATATACTCAAGACCGAACACTTTATCAAAGGTCGGCCTTTTTCTCTGCGCTGAAGACACTTCTGTCCAGCTTGATCTCAGGGTAGGGGAGTAGATGATACCAAGTATAAGATGCAGCTCTCCGTATCTGTCCTTTCTACTGTGAGAGCAAAGTCTTAAATTAAAAGGCCATCTGCGCAACAATATGTACGGACCTCATGCCTCGAACTTAATCCTAATTGGAAGGGAAAAGCCTTGTATTGAATTCTTTTCTCAAAAGATGGTCTATTGTTAATGTTTCGGGGCCCATTATTGCGTGTAAAAGTTGCCAACGTAATGTGCCAATATAAATTTGTTGTGTCATACTGTATCTGTATAAAGAGCACTTCTGTTCCCTGTTTGGAGGAGCTTTGATAACCTTTGCAGAGGGTGCAGCGGGGGACAGGAGGGATCAAACAAATGGCGGCAGCATCACACCCTTAAATGACTGAGATTTTTATTTTATTTTTTATGCTTTTGTGGAGAATGCCCCATGCTAACGAGAAAATCTTTACTCAGTTGGGGGTTTCAGTTTGCTACAGTGCACAGTTGATGATGGGTAATCCCGGGTACATATTTTTTTAAAACCAAAAATGAAATCGCATTTTAACGTCATTTTTATGAAGTTTGACATAAAAATCTAAAAAATGGTAAAAAATCTAAGTGAAAAAAAAATCTATAATATGATAAAGCTCTGCACTTCTAGCTGAAACGTCTCTGGTCATCAGCCTCTACTACCCCTATCTAAAGGAGTAGAGTGGTGGCCGGGGTGCCTTTTTGTGGATGCTGTATTTATCTTGTTTTTATGTTTGTGTCCTGCTCAAAGCGGGCCCACTGAACTGTACATTTCCACAGACCCAGATGGCTTGGGCCCACTGTATCAGCCTCACTCTGCATCAGCAGGAGGGGAGGGGCACATTTCAAGAGGTACAAAGTCTTAAAAACATTAAAAAAATAAATAAAAATAAAAAAAAAAAAGTTAAAAAACAAGAAAAAATGGAAAAAGGCTACCTTTCAGGACTTGGAGTCCTGCAGCACACAAGCAAAAATCACTATTGCCTGTTTCTGTAACTGCCTTCATTCAAGCTCAGACAGACCCAATAGCCGAGGACCTCCCAGCATCCTGTACTAACTGGAGAACCCTGACAGGGAAGGGGGTTTCCCATGCTGCACCAGCATCGAGAGGAGAACCTCTCTACAGCTCTGTTCTAGATAACAGTATATATGTATACACTACATATACATATACTGTGAGTTTGGTGTGTGGTATCACCTCTTCAGACTTCTTGGATCGTAACCTCTGACACTTAATTTTTGTTTGAAAGGTCTTGGTTTAATACAACTGAAAAATGAGCAATATGTATTTCCCCGCAAATAAGTGATACGAAGGAAAGGATTTGGGTCGGGTGTAATCTGATACTTGATTGATTGAAAGCTACGTCTTTCTTATATGGAGTTGGATATGCACGTTCTGGTTTTGATGACATATTGCAGTACTTTGAAGTGCTTGTACTGTATATATGTGTATTTGTTAATTAGCCTGTCTAAAAGCCCAACCCATCCAGTCGATAAAAAAAATCCCAAACATATCAAAACAAGACAAAATATTGAACGCAAATACTTGAATCATGAAGCGCCAATAATGTAATGTGAAGTCAGTAATTCATTTCTTGTTCTCTCCATCTGACAGGTACACGTAGGGGCTTTTAATAAATATTAAAAATGTATTGCATTAAGTTACAAATACAAAATCTTAAAAAAAAAAAAAAAAAAAGTCATCTTAGACGTGTGCTTGAAAGTCAGATGTTTGTATGAATGTGTGTGCAAGAAACTGTGTGTACCGGGCACATGGCCTGTTATGTTCCACTCAGTATGTTATATTTTTTTGTCTGTTTTTATCTTCTTCTTTTTTTGTTCTGTCAAAAAATATTCTGATAGACATTGTTATTATCTTCTAACGTTGCACTGAGTGTCTTCTACCCCTCACTCAGCTAATGGTAGATAAACGAGTCTAAGTACGGAGGGGAGATGGTGACAATTCATGTGTACATGTTTACTCAAGGACTTAATGGATTTTTTTCATTCTATCTGTAAAAGGTTTATCTACCTTATAGTGGCTTTTATTGTGGAATAATCCAGTACAAGGATTATCATTGAGTATTGCACCATTTTGTTCCAGTTATACAAAAAATTGCAAAAAAAAAACATACAAAAATTAAAAATACAAAAAAATTACAAAACAAAAAAAGGGGAAAAAAACAAAGAACTGTGGCCATAGATAGCTGTAGAATGACTAGTAATCCCTATGTTAACTTCATGGAGAAAGGGATAAAGTGTGGGAGGTGAGTTTGTTACAAGACTCATTTCAGAGGTGCCTATATTTTCTTTTTTTTGTTGCAAAAGCCACCGGTCGTTTACAAGCATTTCATTTGTCTAAAGTTCAAGGAAACAGGAATTTATAACAGGAATGTTGTAAAAAAATAAAATAAAAATAAAGACAAATTTTCATTCTTCCATCAAATATGGACATGCAAACCTTGCAAAATGAAGATTTATGCTACTTTAAGAACTCTGGGATTGATCAGTGTTATGTTATATTTCAATTTTTAAGTTCTCTCAGTGTCGAAAGACTATCTCTGTATGTATTGAGTTGTGATTTTATGTTTCCTGTAAGCGACGTAGTTTGCTCACTAACTTGCACACTCAAAAGATGTGGATTTTGTCTCAGGAAGGCCAGGGTTCCAGATACCAACTCCATAATTTCTAGGATTAGTGTTTGTGTGAAAAAAAAAAAAAGCAACTGAAAACAATTAAACTCCACGCAAGCACTGAAGGTCATGAGTTTAACAGAATATAAAGAGTTCCATTATTTCTTTAAAGCAACAAAAAGTTTGTAGCAAGTTGTGTATTTACCAAATAAGACTGAGAATCAACTTTGAAAAAAGTGGAGTGCTTTACATGTGAAATCTAAGTAGAATTGCTTTACATTTAAACTGATCAATGGTTTGATTGTCAAAAAGACATGCAATGTGTATGTTATAACTTTAAAGTTTCCATCCTGTAGTCCAGGAGCATTGTGCAAGAATTTTTCTTTTTGTTTGTTTTTAATCATCTCTCCTGTCTGTTAACATGTTCTTGTGACAGGTTTTTCAATCGTTGAGAGATTTCTTAACATGTAACAGTAGGTTTTCAGAGGTAGGTTGAAGTGGAGGAATAAAGCTGGTTTTTAAAAGATCATGATCTATGCACAAGTGGGAGGGAAGAGTCCAAACCCAGCTGCTATACTGCGGGTGTTTGTCGACTCAGACTCTGGGGTTCAGGGTTTGACGTAGGGTTGTTCTTGTTTTGTCTGTTGCTCAAATTTCCTCCACTCTACTTCCCTCCTCCTCCTCATTATCATCGCCATCTAATGTTTTTTGCAATTCTACACATGCTGTGTAATCCTTAACCAATGAGCGCTTATCCTTCTGCTAAAGCACTGTGGGTTGTACTGAAAAAAAGCCCATGACTTTTAAGGCTGTCAGTTTTTTAAAGGGGAGGAGGATGGGTGGGGGGATGGGGGTACTTTGCCTTTCTCTTTACTTTGAAGAAAAAAAACATTAAGGAAAAATGTCTGTAACTGAAATACAAAGTTGTGGCTTTTAATGTTGTTCTTTTTTCTCCTCATAGAATGTGATTGTTAAGGACATGCACCGGAAAAAATGTTTCCATGAATTATGGAGCTTCTTTCGGACTATATTAATAAATTACAAATTTTCTTGGCTGTTATTAAGTGTCTTGTCCCTTTTTTTAATGGTTTCCTAGATCCAGTAGAAAGGCAAAAGTAATATTAAACAGTTTGTTATAATTATATTATGTTGAAATGACAGTATATACAGTGAAACGATGTAACATGTCATAGAATAGGATGCTATAAAACATTTTATCGTATAGTATGTCGCGATATAAAATATTCATAGTAGAGTATGCAAAAAAATTTCATTAAAAGTCTGTATAAAAATGTTGTAAAAAAGTTATAGTATAACATGAAAACAATTCATTTAAAAAAAGTCATAATATAGTATGCCATTAAAAAAGGCCATAGTCGTAAAAATAACAATTTAAAAAGTTCATAGTATAGTATACCATGAAAAAATGTATTTAAAAAAGTCATAGTATGCATGTCGTAAAAAATGTCATTAAAAAAACGTCAGCGTATAGTATGTAGTCAAACATTTTTTAAAGTCATAGCATGTCATCAAAGAAATCAGTATAGTATGTAATACAAGTTTGTAAAAAAAAGTCATAGTATGTCGTTAAAAAAAATTATTTCAAAAAAGTAAAGTCATAGTATAGTGTGTTGTAAAAAAAAGTCATAGTAGCCTATATAGTATCCTTTAAAAAAATTATTTAAAAAGTTCATAGTATAGTATGCCATAACATTTTGTAAAAAAAAGTCATAGTATAGTATGTCGGAAAAATGTAAAAAAAAAGTCATAGTAGGCTATAGTATGTAGGAAAAATGTAAAAAAAAAAAGTCATAGTATAGTATGTCGGAAAAATGTTGTAAAAAAAGTCATAGTATAGTATGTCGGAAAAAGTGGCATTTAAAAAGCAATCATAGTATAGTATGCCATAAAGTCATTAAAAAAGTCATAGTATAAAAAAATATTTAAAAGTCATAGTAGGCTATAGGATGTAGTAAAAAATTAAAAAGGTCATAGTATGTTGTAAAAAATGGCATTTAAAAAAAGTCGTATTATAGTATGTAGGCTAGTCATAACATAGTATGGTGTAAAAAGTCATTAAAAGTCATTGTATAGTATGTTGTAAAAAAAAGTCATAGTATAGTATCTTTTTTTTTAAATCATAGTAGGGGACGTAAAATGTAACCGCTAAACTTCATTAGCGGTTACATTTTTTCAATTATTAATGAGTGTTTTTCATTTAAAGGTTCGACTACGTGCTTATTCAGTAGACCATTTAGTGTTCTCCACAATCCCAGACTGTCAGATTGCATGCTTGTTTACATGCAAAGCAAAACAGGTTATAATGGCATATGTCGATGTCGGGACGGTTGAAACAGCTGTTTCAACTGTCCCCGACCTGGCTGTAACTCCATGTATTTTAAGTAAATGCACAAATATCTGTGTTTATACAATAATTTATGGAGGGGAGACATGGAAAAGCAGTTTTAGAAAGATGAAAATATATTTGGGCCCCACCAGGTAGGGGGTTGAGTTTTCCCATGTTATCCTATGGAGACTGCAGGGCTGTGGGCACTTATTTGGATGTGCAGTGACCTAACCCACGTAAAAACTTAGTGAAATGACATTTTCCACAATAGAAACATGATATAAATGGGAAAACGTACTGTTGTAGCTATAAAAATAGCAGTGCATGATATTTCAAAAACTGCTTTATAGCCTACACGCTTCAAGGTGACGCAATAGTGGTTAACATATATTCAGCAAGATGTAGGGGGAGACCGGGTACGGTTGTAACACTTTTTTCTTCAGCACCTAAAACTACCTTTTTTTTTAGCTACACATCTGAAATTTCTAGGCAAAGTACCCACATTTGTCTACTACAAATGGCAACAATTTAAATTTCTTCAACTATATTACAGACTTTGTGAGATGATGACAAATACAAGGTGGTCCTTTGTTACAATCTACCCCACTACTGGGGTAGGTTGTAACACATATTGGGGTAAGTTGTAACAGGTAGACAAAATTAACAAAAACGAAGGCTAGTCAAGTGATATGCCACAACAACAGTTTTATTTTAAATGAATGGCTGCAACAATAAAATATGCTTACAACATGTTTGTTAGACCTGGTGAGAAACAGTGACATGTTCACTAACAATATTATAAACAGTGACATAACTTTGTTACCAAAACGTGTGAACGTGTCTGTTAAAATCTGTTAGAGAAACTTCAGAGTGCTAATTGGAATTCAGTGAGTTTCAGGCAGCCGAGTTGATGAGTTAGTCTAGTTCCTGATGCTGGGGACAAGGTCTGATATTTCATTTCAAGACTCACTCCTGGGGCTCAGGGCCCCAATGGGGCTTTCGTAATGGTTTTCAGTACCGGATCTCTTCACGGAGCAGTTTCTGTACTCTGAAGAAGTTTCCTCCAGATGGCGGGGGTGCAGTTTTCGACTGACAGGCTGCAACCCGGTCATCTCCTCGTAAATGGGTACCTGAGGGTGTGACTTGACGCTGCGGCTTGCTTTGCTCTGTCATTGAAACAGAAGAAAAACAAATCAGTGAAGAGAACAAACAGAGTGAACGCACTCTCGATTTCCTGTTGAAATCAGTGTTATTTTCTGTTGAGGCAGCATTTTCACTGTGAAGTCCGAACCAAATCTAATCCTCACTATATATTTTACCGCAAAAAAAGAAGCTTAAACTAAACACTGCAGTTCACTACTTAGGCTACTTGGTTAAACTAAAAAAAAAAAAAAATAGAATTATGGGTTTCACTGCCTCCCTAACTGAATTGTAAGAAAAGCATGCTGACATCTGATAGCAACAAGTTATGAAACCGTGTGGTTTTGTGGTGAGCTGCAGAGGAACTCTCTGGCACGCAGGTGCTGTTCGCATTAATCACTTATATTTTTCTCCTTAACTCTTGTGTTTCTGTCAGCCCACTCACTTTATAAATCACCACAAATCCAAGGAGGAGGAGGAGGAGAACGACCACAGCTGAGGACAAAGCATATAGCAGAATGGAGTAGTTGGAGCAGCCGCACTGACCTCCTGTGAAGAAGCACAGAGAGAAAGGCTGAAGATAAAGAGGGTCAACTTCGCTGCTGCGGCAGCACACAAACACTCCGCGTCTCAGCATCCTCTGAGGAATCGCACCGACACCACGACCAGCTTCCTTGCTGCACTGGATTCCCGCCACTGACATTTGCATGTTCATTCATAAAACAGTGTAAGACAAACACAACAAATGCTCAAGTATAACGTGTTCAGTGGAATTGCAAAAACCACTGACCCAAAGTTCCTTCCTAGTTGTAGGCTGCAGTTTGAATATATGAATAAGGTTCAACATCACGGAAACATGTTCATGAATAGGGAGACAAACGCCTGTTACTGAGCAGCAAACAGGAGTTCTGGTTGGTCTGATATCAGGAGGTGAGTGATAGCAGTTTGGTTTGCTCAGTGAAAAGTGAGAAATGAGCTGAACTGGCAATGACATTTGACATCTCAAACACAAAATTCTCAGTTGAAATTGAATCATCTATTTTAAACAAACTTCACTGAGCGCCTAGATAGCACAGTTGGTAGCGCGGGCGCCCATATATAGAGGTTTAGTGGGTCCCGGTTTGACTCTGACCTGCGGCCCTTTGTTGCATGTCATTCCCCCCTCTCTCTCCCCTTTCATGTCTTCAGCTGTCCTGTCAAATAAAGGCCTAAAATGCCCCCCAAAAAATATCTTTAAAGTCAACCTCCTTCAAAGGAGAAATCCAGAACAAAATGAACCTAGGGGTTAATAACACATGTGTACCGAGTTGACCCTTCTCTGGGATCTGTTTTCATGCTAATCCAATGTGACCAGTTTTAGCGCAAACCGCTAATTAGCTTATGAAGCTAGTCGTCACTATGTGCTAGTCTGTCTCTCAATTCTCTCTGACTTCCCGACCCTGTGGCTCTCAGCCCCAAGCCCATTTGCTGCAAATGAAGACGTAAATCTTTAAAAACGGCCACAATATATGATTGAATTAACATCACGATTACAACATTACCGTTCATTATAACCATAAAAAACAATGTGGCTCATTTACACAAAGTAATAAGATATAGCCTAGGCATATCAAGCTTTACCTAAACGGACAACACTTGTTAGTAGGAGCAATTCATTATAAGTTCGGTCTTTTCATGGGATTTGTTGATAGAAAGAAATATATAGAATAGCACCAGACTTATCCTTTAAGACACATAATTCTGAATAATTTTGCGTCTCTGATTTAATGGTTTGTTGCCCAACCTTGCTGACATGTCAGCTGTAGTGCGAGTGATCAATGGATTAACCAACTAACTGATTACTCTGAGAAAAGAGTTTTAAGTACAGAAAATGTAGTGATGTCTATCATTGTCTAGTGTTATCAGTTGTGCACACAACCACAGGTGTGCAAGTGAACAAATAAGGGAACAATGATAGTGCTTATAAAAAGACATTTTGCGCGGGTTTCTGAACATGCCAGTGTTCCACAAAACTTGAATCTACTCAGTTCAAATCATTATTTAAGAAACAAACAATAACAACAACACTGTGAGATTGGAAAATATGAGTGGAATCTTTGCTAAGGTTATAGCCATTGTTATTGGTATAATTAGTAGGCTAGCAGGTATGTTAGTAGAAGGCTGACATCCTTAGTAATCAGAGTTGGACTGATCAGACTGATATATATTGAAAAAAAAAAAACAGCACAAAAAGGAAACAAATTGGTACAACAGAACAACAGTTAGTATTAAAAGAAGTTTCCATTGTGGCCTGGTTGGCTCAGTGGGTAGAGCAGGCGCACATACTGTATACTGAGAGGTTTATACCTCAACGTAGAGGTCCAGGGTTCGAATCTGACCTGTGACGATTTCCTGCATGTCTTCCCCCCCTTTCTCACTTAGCTGTCCTTTCAAATTAAAGGTGGAAAAGCTAAAAAAGAAAATATTCTTTCATTTTCAAAACCCTGAAAAACAAAATGAACTAAGTATAAGTAACCTGGCGATCAAGTCCCTCTGTGACGTGACCCACCTTGCACAGAAACAAAGAGTGCTTGTCTTCCTAGCGTGGTGCTGGTGTCGGACCCGCCGCTGAGGAGCATCTGGCAGCTGTACAGGCCGCTGTCGTCCGGCTGCAGCTGCTGCAGGGTCAGGTTGTAGGTGATGCCCCTGGGACCGGGGGCCGAGGACAGGTGGACCCTCTCGATGGGGAACAGGGAGGAGGATGGAGGGCTGCTGCCGCCATGGTGACGCTTTGAGTGGTACAGCACCTCCACAGGTGCCCGGCCCCTCTGTCGCTTCACACTCACCCCTTCCACGGCCAAGGCCCCCCCGTGTGGGGGGAGGCAAGGGAGCACGGCTGAGCCCCCAGAACATGTCTCCACCAACCCAATGTCCACCGGCCCAAGGGCATCTCCACAGGGGAAAGGGAATAAAGCTTAGAGTATGACCTATGGTAAAACCCCTTTTTCCTCTGAATAATCCAAAAATATTTTTGGGCGTGTTTAGCAGCCATAAAGTTATAAGAAGTAGTTCTCAGTAGATTATATAGATTATTTAAAGTAGTGGCATTATTGAGCACAATGTACTAAATGTAACCAGTAATCATACATTTTTTTCAGACAGGAACTTCAGTGTATCTGTAAATATAAATTAATATTATGTAAAACAATAACATACAATCATCTACCCTTGAAAGCATATTGAGGGTGCTGTAGGAACATTTATATTTGGGGTACAGAGAAAGAACAGAGAACACAAAGAACAGTTTCCTCTGGGATGGTGTTTTAAAAGGTGTAAAGAGGGTGAGAGGGGCTTCCAACTCCACCTTGTGTTGTGAGTAATATTTCTTAGCATTTAGAAGTTTAATAACACTTGTTTTGACTTGTTTCTGGAACTAGCACTGTGAAATAAGAGGAGGGGATTCATGGCCAGGAAATTCTAACAATTGGCAACGGTTAAACACAAACGAAACTGACCAGTGTGAGTCATCATCGGCAAAATGCAGAATGTGTGTCAGAAAAAGAAAAACAACAGCTTAGATTTCAAGAGAGCTGTGTTGAACTTTGAGCTGCTCAGAGACCATGTTAGTTTAGTTCTTTCATAAAAATAACAGTCACACAACAAAGAAAATAAGACTTCATGGTACCAGTTTTAATAAGGCATCATTTATATAGGGGTTATAAGACTTATTAATAACTGAAATGTCTGTAAAACATCATTAATAAGTGGAACTTTTGGGTTGCCAGGTTGTGAAAAATCCCTTTTACTGGTGTATATCCTCCTCCAGCATAATCTGCTTTATATCTTTAGTTAGCTCTTTAAATGGCCCCTACATTTTCAGTTCCACTGCTTTCCTGCTGGCTGCAAGGCACCTGGACCAAACCTCATTTAATTTATAAAGAATGCTTTATTAGACAGTGGCGCTTAGTGGAAGCACTGGTAGTGAGCAAACAACAGCACCAAACACACTTTTCAAATGTCAACCACCTACAGGATATTTAACCTTCTTGTTTTGTGGTAGTTTTGGAAAGTTTCTGTGGGTGACAAGTGAATGGAAGCGAATGAAAGAAAAAAAAAAGTAACACTCACCATCATTAACAAGAAGGAAGAATTCAGTCTTCCCCCGTATTCGGTCGTCTTCACCTAAAGGGTTGTTTGCCACAAACTCACAGTAGTAGCGGTCTGTGTCGCTGGCACTCAGCTGAGAGATGGTCACGTTCAGAGAGTGGCTGCTCGGGTCTCCACTGACACTGATCCGGTTATCTGCACTGACGTCGTTCCCGGTGTGCATGAACAGCACTTCACTCGTGGGTTTCAGCCAGTTGCGCATCAAGTAGACACCGAAGGGCGAAGGGTTTCTTTGGTCAACTACACAGGGAAGAACCACAGATCCCCCCTCATGCCTCTCCAAGAACTGAATGTCACTGCACACTTGATAAAAACAAAAACACATATATATTTTTTTTTTAAGAATAAACATCTTTTTGGTCTGGTGAAAAAAGTGATTATATGCTTAAAGATGAGTCAGTTTCAAAGTAAAAGCAGCTAATTAACATGGTAAATAATATTGGATTCAACTTCATGTCCCACAAAAACACTATGCTAAAAAAAATAAAATTAAAATAAAAACTTTGGAGCTGTGCATCCCTCCCAAAGAAAATCCTATTTGGTAATCTTCTGACCAAACTATTCCACATACATTATATGGACAAAATAATAGAGTACCATGATACCACAACAAACTGCAACCCCCAAAAATGTATCTGGCACAATCCATAGCGGTGCATTATATTGTTGTGAAGTAGACATTGACTCCCAATGACTTCCCCATTCTTATTCTTACGCTCCAAGAACAATTCAAAGTGGAAAAAAATGAAGCAAATGATCAATTTACCAAATCCAGTCTGTGTGATGAACAGAGTCCACAGACATGCCAGGTACTGGATCCCAGTCATCTTTAATACTGTCAGAAGACACTAATTAAGTTCCTAAGGGAAGTCAGTGATGTAAACCATGACAGCACACATGCAATCACTTAGGACTGGATGACAAAAGTTTAGTTAACTGTAAATGAAACCAAGAGGAACTCCACAAAGCTCCACCTTCAAACCTCAAGATGAACACAAGAGGAAGCAAAAGCTAACCAACACTGTGTATATTGAATCAGCTCCTTCTAAAGCAATATAGTAATACATGAAAAATGTAACACTACAAAACAGCTGAAAGTTTATGATTATATTATAAAGTATTTTACAAGGATCAGCAGCATAGTAAGATCCAACGTGTGCATGGAGGTCCCTGACGATCCAAGTTTTTTTGTTTTGTTTTAGGCAGTTTGACCCAACTCTTAAGTTCAAATAGCATCAGTGACGTTTTTTTTCGTCAAAATTTGCATTCATTGTCTCTCACATGCTCGACAAAAACTTTCCACAGACCAAATAGTTTGTGCATTTCCCAGAGGAAATTATTGTGACTGCCTGTTACAGAACAGGATGTGTCTGTTTTGTATTGATTTAATAATTTGCATCAGTGGAAAGGATGTCAACTGTGTCAAAATGCCTGCATACTGAATGAGCTTATGCAAGAGTTCAATCTAATTTAACTGTGAAAAATAGTGACTTGAGGCTTGACTGCCCAAAGACTTGACAGCAAAAACATTCAAGTCTCAATATTTGATTATTGGGCCTAAGCACTGAAAAAAAAGCCTTGTCTCAGCTATAGAAAAAAAACAACTTTTCACAGACAATATGAACAAGAGGAATGAATACATAACCTTTTCAATGTACAAACAAGTACACACGCAAGTGTGCACACACGCAAAGCTGTAAATTGTGGTAGCCAATATTTCTCTCTAAACAGGCGGTTTGCTCTTTGGTTCTTGTATCTTGTACTAGTCCGGCAGCAGGAAACCACAATTAAGTTCATATATGTATAGCAAAGTAGGTTTTAATGACTGTTTACTGAGTTCTGCCGTTTGAGAGGCTGCAGTTTGAGGGTTTTCACTTTCATAGATGAGCTAACCTTTTGTTTGCCAGTGCCTGTCAATACACTCCTGAAGCTTTGCTAGTATTGCTTGGTAGGATTGCTATGAAGCTAAATGTGTACGAGGTCTATAGAGTCTCTCTTCAAACCACAAATTCCGGATCAGAAATCTATGACAGAAATGTATGCAGCCCAAACAAGGAAGAAACCTTAAGGTCCTCAAAGTTTCCATTTGACTTTTTCATTCAATACATACATCTAATGGCTGCAGTGGTTATATAGGTAATCATATCAATTCAAAATGTATATAAAGCTAGTGATTTATTGCAAAATGGCCAATGTAAAATACACAATACTAACTCAATATTAGGGAATACTCCTATTCATTAAAACTAAATTAATCAATTGTTAAAATAGTATTTTCTGGAACCTTTTTCACTAGATCATATCTTTATTTTCAAAAGTATTTTTACTTCATGGTCACTTAGGAGTAAACGTTTAAGGAGTTAAGCCCAATATTCTCATCTCAATGGCTAAAATAGTGACAAGAAATAACCAAATATGAAATGCTTTAATAAAGTCATCTTTACTATCACTGCATTAATCAGGCTTCATACTCCATGTTATTAGAATCCTCTCATATAACAGTATTTACCTTAAACTATGAATTGATCAGACTGTCTAATACCACAGATTTCATTAGGATTTCTATCATGGGAAGTAGCTCGTCTGTTAAAGGGGTCAATAATATCCCCCATATGCCACTAGGTGGTACACTATTATTGAATGGCCACATACGCACACTGAGCACCTAAAGGCACTGGGAGCCTCAGAATAGTGGATTTCACCTCAAGTCTTAATTTAATTAAAGGAAAACAAGTGGCAGCAAAATAATGCAATAGTTTTATTAATAACAAAAACATAATTCTGACATTGTGATGCGTAACATGTTCATTCAGTCAATCTACTTTCTGGACAATTATTCTCTATAGGGCAGCTTGTATTCCTTTTAAGGGGCTGTACTCAACATTCAGAACATTAATATAGCAGCAAACAAATATTTTCCTTTTTTTTCTTCTAAAAAAGGTAGTAATGGCGTCCTGAGCATCCTTAGTAATGGCGTGAAGTCACACTCCCTCTGTGTGTTGTAATTCAAGCTCCTCTGTTCTTTGTTTTGACAGCCGGTCCGGCGGCGTGTGCATGCCAGTGCCTCGTGCAGAGGGCTGTGACAGAGCGTCATTATTTGACGTGTTGGATTTAAGCCGTGTGGAGACAATCCCAGACCACTTTTTTTTTTTTTTTTTTTTTACTTTTACAAGTACAGCACCTTAAAATACAAATACAACTGATCCAAAAACAAGTTTGCAAACACTAATTTAAAAAGGGGCCAGTGATACAGACTTACATGGGATTTTGACTGGTCATGACAGTTGGTCAAAACCACATTTATCTAAAATGTAATACATTTAAACTTTAATGTCAAAGAAACATTTTCCTTAAATACTAGTGGTAAACAGCTCATCATTCATAATGAATACATTTACTTCTAACACTTAAGTACATGTTGCTGCCAAAAACTGAGCTTTTACTTAGTCAGTTCACCCAAATTAAGAAAAAATATTTCCTCACTTCTCTCTAGTGGCATCTAGCCATGCTGACAATGTTGGTTTGATTGGTTTAAGAATCAGAAATACTTTAATAATCCCAGGGGGAAATTTTTGTTACAACTCCAGATATGTAAACAACATATACAAACAACATAACATTATCCAGACTAACATATATATTAAAAACAAATAACCGTAAATAATATATAAAAGATCAAAAGTTTTGAGATTATGTTGAAAGAAATAGTCCCTATATAAAGTGTAAACTGTTTTCTGTGGTTTATTCAGACTAACAAGAATGGTTTCTGGAAAGTAGCAGTAGTAGAAAATGTTGCAGTTAATTTTAATGGATAAATTAATTTTAAAATGCTTTACCACAAACGAAATCCTATTCACACAGAGGCTATAACCTGTGTCATGTAGTCACATAGGCATTGCTTCATTTCAAAAGGGGCTCCCAATTTTACACATTAAGATCAGTGGACTACCACTCAGCCTTTGTTCTGTGGCTCTGGACTCTGAAAAAAATAATCTGACATTAAGTTTAAGACTTCAATTTTTGACAGAATGCCTGTTTTATGAATTGCTGTTTGAAAGACATGGGTGTTTATCAGGTGGGAAGGGTCTAATGAAAAATGCTATTGAGTTACATTGTGGAAAATGTAGGATTCAATGTTTGTAGACGCTGAACTTTATGGAAGTAAAATACCCATTTAACGGGCCACAAGCCCAAAAGGCCACTGCACTAGATACCACATAGGAAAAGTGATAATTTCTCATTAAGGTGAGCTGACCCTTTAAAAACACACACAAAGTTTTTGCTCCTTTTAATAGCTACAAATGCTCTTCCATCTCTTTCACACAACACTTATACAATGGTCTTCAATTATCTAATAGATTTTGACAACATACTTTAAAAAAAATTGTTTGTGTAATACAAGGCCTAACATCCAGTTGTACAGGACAGACCCACACTATAATAAACATTGGGTACTTACTGGGTTTAACTGACCTTTCATGCCAGCTGAGTGGGTTTTAAGGCTGATATGGATGGGCTACAGACAAAAACAAAATACAAAGAAGTAAGTGATATGTGCAGAGGAAAAACTTGTACCACACTAAATACCTACAAGAACTTCTTGCCACCATGTCTTTTGATCCATGTGTGCACTAAAAACTTAAATTTGTGCACCTGCTGTCAACCTCTGCACGAAGTCAGATTTAATCTCAAAGATTGCTCTGTACAAAAACCTCAAACACAGGATCATTGCAAATGTCACTGGCTGATGATTATGAAAAAACATTTAGAATAGAAAGGCTGGACAAAACAAAAACCCAGCAATACAAACTAGCACTGGAGTAAATGCCAATCTAGCGAAGCAGTTTCTCTTGAGACCATCTGAGGTGTTGATTTATTTTAAGGACAGTTTTAGAAATATTTTGTTGTTGGGTATCCTTTAATGCAGGTGAGGGTCTCCTAGTGGCCACTGTTCCTTCTTGCAGTTTTTCTTCTGTTTGTATTATGTCATAAGATCCTTTTGCAGGACTGGATGAACGCAATTCAGGAAATTGCTGCTGTATATCACAACTACAGACGCAACATCATTTACCATTTAGCCATTTGCATCAGCATCGGACAACCACCATTGGAGTTTTTTCATCATTAGTAATTCAAAATGAGATAAACCAATGAACCTTATAACCACTAAATTGCTTATCAGTTGCAAACACTATGTAGAAAAGTAAAAATAAATAAATCACTTGTAAACCTTGTACTTTGAAAGGTTGGAAAGGCTTAATCAACCGTTTTGATCTGAAAAACTGAGCTTCACAAAATTAGTATTCAACACAGAGCTAGTGTGTATTGTTGGGTTTGTTGATTTGCTTGCCCCCTGTAGTACATTATGGGGACATGACTCGAGTGAAACACTAACATTAAAGCAGTCATGCATGTTTGAGTTCTGGAATGTATGTACAGACAAAAATAAAAATAAAAAGTCAATGAATCAGGAATTAAATTTAGTTTTTCTTTCATATTTGTGCAAATGTACTATATCTACAAATATTATTTAATCTGCAGTTATTTCCATTATTATTATTATTATGGGGTAACATGCAGTATTCAGAACCGGAAGTTGGCCAACATCTTAGTTTTAGGCTGGTGGTACACGAGATTTGAGCACTAAATCTTTCCATTTCTTAACTAACTGAAATGCATTTTCATTTGTCTTTTATAAAGACAATGTAAGATGGCCTCAACAAAATAAATAAATAAATAGATGGTGGCAAACTTGGTTTTTAAATACCTGATTAAGTCCTGTAGTTAAACATAGCCATAAGAACAGAACACCAGTACAAACCTTCATCACTCACCTCCACGCACGTCAGGACAAACCAGCATTGGATTTCAAGATGAATTTTATTACAACAGATTCATAAAACATTACAAAGGATGCATACAGGTACCCTTTTGACCAGGAAATATTAAAAACAAACCTGAAATAAGGATAAAGCTAGAGACTGATGAGTCGTGAATTTTAACACTACTGAGTTGGAATCATCTTCATCACTGAGACCCTCACCAACCAAGGTTGGGGACGCAAGTCCAACAGCACCTAAGCATGCTGTGAGGGCCTCAATCAATCTACCAAAAAAATAAAATAAAACAAAAATAAAAAAGAATCAAATGTTTACAAGAGAAACTTGCCTTTGTAATGAGTTGGTACGTTCATGTAACTCCAGCAGCTTCAAAAGAAATATGAATCATTTTAACCCACTTCACTTCTATAAACCTGAGTGAAACCTATAGGGGAAAAATATATCCTCACATGTAATCAAATGACAACAAATAGCTTTCAGGAACTTGTGTGGTGGTTGGCTGTTTTCCAATAAAGATGTTACATTAAATGTCCGTGTGTTCTAACAAATAATGTTTGTCTTCACCACCACTGGTCTTACTGCTCTTTGCTTGCAGCTAGGTTTGAAAAAGCACAAGGATGAGAGAAAGGTGTTAACCTCAAACCTAATGTGGTGGCTGCTTTGCTGCTTCAGTAGCGTCCAGCCGGAGACATGGCGGGCGGCCTCATGCCCATGGGAGGGCCTCCCTGGTAAGAGGGCACCATAGGAGGACCCTGCCCATATGGAGGCATCCCTCCAGGCATGTAACTTGGCATGCCCTGAGGAGGAGCACCATACTGACCTGCAGGGAGAACACAGGGAGAGCAGAATGTGTTAATGCTGAAATTCTAGCAGATTAAACAGATGTCAATTAAACTGTAGTTTATATAAATTAATTCTTTACCTTTCTATTTAAAATCAAATAACTGAAGAGCAACTTAACACCCATTTTTAGCTTGAACTTGCCCTCATCAAATATCCAAAAAAGTGCATTAAATGTATACTAAAAGCTACTTCATTACAGACTTAATATGGCATAAAATATATATATTCTATGAAGGAGTACCATGGTTTGAAAACGTTTGGAAGCCACTGATCTAGAGGAAAGAAATTACTGAACTAAAAGCTGAACGCCCAGTACAATGAAAGTGTAGACCGAGGCCCCAAATAATTGATAATACAATAAAGATAGTGATAATAAAATGACGTGGGTATTTTACACTGATTTCCTAACAAGCATTTCCTTACCATGCATGGGGTGCCTCATGCCAGGCTGCTGTGGTGGCATGCCTTGCTGTGGGGGCATTATGCTGCCCACAGGCGCCACTGGGGGAGCAGCCACGTGGGCCTGACCCGGCCTAGGTGTAAGACGCTGGTAACGGGGCAAGAGGGCCCTCATCTCTTCCTGTTGGCAGGGACAAACGATTCAGACTAAAGAAACCATATTATGCCCCTTACAGTACAAAGATAAACACTCACAACAATGACGAGGAATTGGGTACCAATGTTGGCGTGCCCTGATTTCACACTGAGGATATTAAAGTTCAGAATGATCCTTCAACATAACCACAAAAGAGAAACTACTACGTAAGAGTGAGGATATAAATGCTTGGCAGGTATCCCAAAAATGTACTTTACGATTTATGATATTAATGTTCAGAAACATGCTGATGGTAAAGTTTTGCACCAACCCATTCATCAACAGATGTACTATTATGCGTATCAGTCATTACTTACTGTGAAAAGGGCAAAATAGAAAGCTCAAGCAACTTACCAGTGAGATATCCTCATCAGGATGGATCAACTTACTAGTTGCACTCGTGGTGGTGAGGGTGGCAGGCTTGGTGGGCACTGTGGCTGGGGGTTTGGCCACAGTGCTGCTAGAGGGGTTAGAAGAAGAAGTGGAAGAGCAAGAAGAGACAGAGGGCTGGGTGTAGGCAGGGAATGTTGCTTTGGGAGGGTCAGAGGAGGCGGCTGTACTGTGGGAGATTGAAGCTGGGGCTCCTGAAGTGCTCTGCTGGGCCTGTACAAAGACACAATACAGGTAACTGACTGCTAGTCCACTGCTGCTTTCTTACAAAGATGCAAAACACAAAAGTCCTCAATGGATTATACCTTTGTGACATTTTGTAACACATTACACTTAGAAATATAACCCCCCCTCCCCAAACATTCAATTTAAGGTTTGCCTTTTTTAAACACTCAAAGTTGCATTTTTATTCATGATTTGGTCACTCTGAGTCTAGTTAAGTAGTATTCGGATTTCACTTTAAAACTGTGGAAATATATTTGACATGTTGACTTAATTTAAGGAACAAAACAATTAAACCATTTACTGTCAACTGGTGAGCAAATTTAGCATGAAATGAGGTAAATCCTTTGTATGCAGAACAGTAAATTAATCACTGGGTAAAACACAAATCCTGAGATACAAGTATAACCAATCGACAGACATTTTCAATTCAGATTGTGGGGGAAAAGAACTGACCGTGTGTTAAGCACTGCTGCAGCTTAAGCCGCCTACACATAAGCGATTTGCTCTCTGCGCACTGCTAGGTAGGGCGCAGAGCGAAGCGCAGCGCAGGTATTCGTCATCAAGGGTGGCAAGGAAGCCATTTCCCGTTGCTAGGTAAGGACATGATGTAATATCATTGGTTGCACTTTCGAAAGGTCAGCGGCAACTAGGTAATTAATATAATTTGAACTTTGAGCGCAGTGCGAAGCGGCAAATCCGAGCGGTGCGCGACGCCAGGGGTAGTTGGAAATCAATGGAACGGCCGGCGCAAAGATGTTCTTTAGCATGATGAGTCGTTATTGCAGAATTCATGCTTCAGAGGTTATGAGGGGTGAATGATGCAAAATAAGACCCATGTCAATCCACTGTTATGCCTCATTCTGTGCTAATTAATTAAAGCACATGCACAGTAATAAAGCACACAGACAAGTATGTCAGTTGTTATTGGGGATAATTATCCTCTGACACCAACATTGTAGCCTATGTGCTCGTTTTGATGAACAAGGCAAATATTGCTAGTAATTAGCCTAGTTTACAACTTGAGAATTTACAGGCAGTTAATAAATAAGCAACATGCAGCTGCCACAGCCCAAGTCAAAGTCCTGTCTGTGAGCCTACTTGTGGCGTGTTAGGAAAGGGAGGCTGAGAGGAGGCAGACTGAAGGTCTGCAGGCGGAGAGGAAACAGCTGATGTGCTGCTGTGAACACCAGCGCCCATCTGCAGCATTGTGAGAAGGAGATCACAGTATTGACATTTAACATGTCCACATACTTAATCCAAATTCAATGAGAACAAAATATACTACATAATAGTGAAATTGATTTAAAAAAAATGAAATGGGGTGAGAAAGAGGAAAAAGGGCACCAGCTGACTAAAAAAATAAGAAAATAAACAATATTTCAGAGCATTGTGTTCATAAGAAAGCCTAGAAAGATTAACATTAAACGCCAACAACTATCTACCTTGAATAGGACAGATATACAGAAACATCTGCACTCTCTGAAAAGTCTGTGTGAGTGTGTTTGGAGGGGGGGTGCCCACCTGTGCTGCACTGGGGAAGAGAGGTTTGGTGACGGCGGGCTGAGCCACTGGTACTGCTGGTCGACTGGGTAACGCTCCTGCTGCGGCGGATGGGGCCATATGGGGCATGCCTGGCCTTGGAGCCATGTGAGGTGGCATTCCTAAACAATTACCCAAAGAGGTCACTTACATTTTATGCACAATTACATAGAAAATATAAATAATAGGGGTGTGCAAAAAAAAGTTGTTTTTTACATATTCAGCTACACCTGCCTAACAATCTATAAAAGTAAGCAACCGCAGTTATACTTTGAGCTATTGTTACGATCTAAGAATGAAATGAATAGGGTTATCTTAGCAACATGGGCATAAACTTTATACATGTAAGATTTTAGTGGTGTGATCATATTCTTAGATCATAATTTGTTGGAAACCATACATTTAACAGACAATACCATTGGAAAATGTCAAAATGAAAATCACTGACAAACCATTACTTACTCCATTTATATGTGGAATGGATTTTAAATATCTTTTGTACCCCTAAGCGAAAATACCACTACAACTCACCGTGGGGCATACCGGGCATCCCTGGCATCATGGGAGGCATCATTCCACCCATTGGCATCATGCTGCAATAGATATTAAGATAATGATGATTTGGTGCTATAATTATAGTAAAATTACATCTTATTTATTCCCCAAAACAAATAAGTTGTTGTATGGGCATATAATCAATAAAGAATCAAACCGAAAATAGCACTAAATCTGAAATAGTATCATTAAACATCAATGAGAGATCCCTTACCCTGGTGGCATGCCGTGCATGGCAGGGGGCATGCCGTGCATCATGGGAGGAACGCCCGGCATCATGGGAGGCATTCCTGTAACAATGAGTCAGAGGGCATGTTCTGTTAACTAACAACTCAAAACTACATCACTTCAAACAAGCAGCACTACATTGTTACGCATTTTAAACTCTAAACTCAAAGTTTAGGGCTTGAGACTTGCAAAACCTCGACTTGGTCCTGTAATTAGGTGGTTGAGTTGTTGGACACGTCGATCTTTTTATTTCTGAGCTAGAATTTATATTTATTTATAACAATCAAAACAGTCAAATGTAAGCATCTCGCACTAATACCTACATTACTTGTTTTGTCGTCATCACATCTCTGTATTTCGTACATCTGTTTGATTGTTTTAGCCCTCGTTTGTGTTTCCAACGTATATGTTGTACTTAAGGATACAGCAATAAACGACCCACAACTCTTATTAAACAGTGTAAAACATGCCACAATTTGACACAAACAATTTATAACACTAATTGTACATTTATAAGTTTACACCGAATGGCCGGCTAGGTAACGTTACAGCTGCTAGCTAGCCAGGTAGCATAACAGTCCTAACAGCTGGGAGAGCAAAAGGCTCTGTCCCTATTGCACAGTCAAGGACAGAAAAGAGATGGAGGATGAAGAAACAGACACTGGAGATGCGTCAACTTGTGCCAAAGTGACGAGCTGTATGTCGTTTAAGTTTTTTTGGTGTCAAAGCAAGCGGAGTAGGGACACAATGAAGACAATCCACCTCTGCAAGAACATGGTCACGCTACAGACAGTTGAGAAAAACAAGTTGACAACCATGCTTAAAACACTGGATTCTTCACTTTACCCAGTAGTTAGAAAGCAAAACAACTGAACTTTATTTGGGTCTTGAGACGTGGACAAACAGACCTACACTGTACATTTATTACCACTTGAAAACTTTCACGCTAATTTCTTCTCTGTTCTGATTGACAACACTGAGCGCATCCACTGCCACTATCACTCGCTCGACCCCACACTTGCACTAAGCTATTCCTTTAAGGAGCTATGCTACTCGCATAACACAACGGTAGCCTGCCAGAACTTCCTGTAATTTGTCCTCAAGTCCGAACCATCCAAAAAATGTTTTTGCACTAGAAACGAAGCCGACCGTGGTTCAATTTCCTCCAGACCGAGAGGAACTCTTTTCATCGGACCAAGATGCGGCTGTTTGGTCAGTGGGAAGTTTTCACACTTGCAATTTTGGTTCAGATCAAACTGAAAATGTAGGTATGAGGGCCCTAACTCAACATCTTATTATTTTGTCAAGTTGAGTCAGTGCTGATTCCCCGCTTCTGCTTTTTATTTTTAAGAGATCCTTGCCTTGATATCCTCCAGGGTGCATCCCAGGTGCACCAGCCACAGGAGGCATCCCAAGCTGGGCCATGGGAGCAGCATAGCCGGCCTGGGGCTGGACAGCAGAAACCTGCTGAACGGATGGTCCTGCTTCATCATCATCGTCGTCGTCCTCATCCGAATCATCCTGATTGTTAGACTTCTTCTTTTGACTCTCTGCAAACAGAAAGGTAAATCATGCCAAATACACAAAACCATTACAAAATTGAGGAAAACATTTAAATTTCATTATCTGGGTTTTTACTTAAAATTGGCAAAAAAAGTACATGAAAGTGTACAAACCTTGTGATTTCTGTTCTAACGTTCGTCTTCTTTCCTGCATGTCTTTCTCCGGAATACCCTCCATACCATAGATCTCCAGCTCAATGTCTGTTCTTCCAGGAATTGCATTAGGTACACTGTCAATCGTCTCTTTGTGTACCTGAAACGCGTGCAAAGGGAGTCAGTTCATACCGTCATAACAAGCACAGCGCATCCATTGCCCAACAACTATGACAAAGACACTTGAACTCACGAATCTAACTAAGATAAATGACAAAGAAAAAGGCACCAACCTGCATGCAATGGATAGCCAAGCCTGGGCCTGTGTACAACTTCTTATGGCAAATATGGCATTTAAAATGCTTTGCCTTCTGATGCTGAATGAGGATCTTTTCATCATCAAAGTCTCGATTACAGTACCTTGAGTAAAAAGTTAAGAATTATGTCGCATCAGGAAACATCAGCAAAACACCAAAAATACACTAGGCAACAACCAAGTTCACTAAGCCAAATGTAAGTCTTAAAAATAACGCAAATGCCTAAAACTCTCGTGCTCTTAATCCTCACGTATGATCAATAACCGGGCAGCGCAACTTTTAACGTTAAGGTTACCAACAACTCAGAAAAACAAGGTTGCAGATTAATCAGCGTTGAAGCTTGAATCATAACGTTACCTGAAACATAAATGCTTGGCTAACAGGTTAACGTTAGCTAACATTTACGATAGGCTACCTTCCTCTTGGCAATACCATGAACTCAACGCAATCGACTAACATTAACGTTACTGTGTAAAAGTACTCGACGCCAAATATTTCATGGTTATTAATTATAGATTGGATTACAATCAAACCTTAAAACGATTAGCCTCCAATGGACAAATAGTTAAGCTAACGTTATTTTACAAGCCGATAAACCCTCCGAGAAGCTAGCTTAGGCCTTCCTTTTGTCAAGCTAGCTAACGTTCAACCTCTGGTATCTCTACGTTGGTGTTTCGTCATCCAGTCAAAAGGATACCAGCACCATGGCTTCATCTGCTTCTTCTTCTTTCGTCCCATTTTTTTATGAACGCTGAAAAATAGGTCTTACAATGTTAAATACTAGTCTTATTATCTGTTTGACAACAGCATGCTGTAGTCCCGTAATGACGCCGAAAATGGCGCTTTGCTGGAGGAAGTTGTGGTGGAGAGACTGCAGTCTCGCGATGACAGCAAATAGGCGCACGTCATAGACACGCCCCTGGGAGAAAGGTTAATTTTATATATGTCAATGTTAATAACATATGATATGGGTTATATTTAAGATTATCATAATACCACCAGCCAAAGTTAAATTTCTTCAGCGATAATGTTTTTAAACGGTGTTCTTACAGGCTTCAAGTTGTATTAGGACCACTTTATGTGGGACCCCACTTCACTGCAGGTCTACAACGGAAAACGCGCCGTAGGCCGTACGGCCCAAAACAAACCACATGAAAAACACATGCAACAGAAAAACGCTGCAAATACAATTTCGTTTACCTGTATACTGAATTTGTACATGGAGAATGACAATAAATTCTACACATGTATACGATTTCAACTTGTTATGTTGACAGTGTCCACCTGATGGAGACAACGTTGCAGAAATCGAATCTGGGTGCTTGGCATCAAGGATGTTGCATGCATGTTTGGCATTCAATATGTGATTTTTTTTAAACGCTGTTTATTTTGTACAAAATTACACATGGAAACAAGGACGTAGACAATCCTGTCAACATAGTTTTTATTCTTTTAGTTTGGGTCTTTTTCATGGTTTCCTCTGTTCTATTGATATATAATGCCACAGGATTCACTATTATTTTAGACAATAGCTGCTTCCAGCTTTGTGGCAACAAGTTGGGGAAGGAACTCTCTACTTTCAACGTGAGAGTGCCCCACGCACAAACCCGGGTCAATAAAGAAATGGTCTCCTAGGTGTGGAAGATCTTGATTGGCCTGCACAGATCCCTGGCATCAACCTTATCCAACACCTTTGGGATAAATTGTGACACAGACCTCACTAATGTGGCCGAATGGGAGCATGTAGCAGCAGCCAGGGAGAGTGAAGGCTGTATATTTACCCATAAGACATAGGTGTAATGCACCAGTGTCCACATACTTTTGACCACGTAAGGTCATAATTGCCTGTGCCCTGTAGCCTAAATACTAAAGAGATCGGATTTTGATACCAGGTGTAAATGGGGCTTTAGCCAAGGCACTGTCTGATGTGCACTGACCAACGTGCCTTTCATGTCAAAAAATTGTAAAAGCAGAAATAATTGTATTTTTTACTAGTACACAGATTACACACGTGCACTTACATAGACACACATGCAACACACTGCATAGGTAACACTCACACACGCTGACAGAATAGGATGACAAAGTGATTAAGTACTACACCAACAACGTGACTGTCACACCATCATCACCATCAGCTTGTTAGAAACATTGGTAATAGTTATGTGTAAACTCTCAACCTAAGTCCCACTTCATGTAACCTAAAAAGAAGTGAAATGCAAATGAAAATGTGGCCAAATTCTAACAAGTGCTGCTCTCAGCAGGCAGCATAAATGCAGATACACTACAAATACATTCCCACCGATTTTCCTTCCCTTGTAGCTTCACTTTTCTTCTCTTTCTCACCAAGGTGAATGATTACCTCTAAAATTTGAGATTTAGGAAGGGGAAACACAACTGAGGCGGCTTTCCTTGGCCACCTAATGAATTTTTCATTGTATGCCTACAAAGGCGCTACTCTCCATATGGCTAAACAGAGAAGACGTTCAGTAACAGCTTAGGAGTCCCTTCTTGGAATGAATTATGGCTGATTCTTGTATGCTCACACATTTCATTGATCATTTTGATGTCTGCTTCTTTTCACCCGGCTCTGCACTCTTGGGCCCTGAGCTCTCTCTAAATACTGGGGTTGGAGTTTAAAGTTACTCTGGTTTCAAGGCTGGAAACCTGCTCACACTTTTCTTTGCACAATAGGGGGTAATTCCTGTCCCAAGAATATTGAACAAAACTCATTTGTTTGTATGTGTTCATGCGGATATGTGTGACCTGAGTTAAAACTGATATAAATGAGGGCAAAATTTAAAGATATCATATCTTTTTCTGTATAAAACTGTTTAATGTACTACAGTATGTACATATCAAATCTACAAAATATGCACAATGTTAAAATATTATCAGCGATTTATCCCTCACTCACTTTTGTGTCATAGCCCTTATTACATACAACCCCAGACCATATTTAACCAATCAATAAATAGGATACATACAGGATATAGCTAACATATCACAATTCAAGCAGTCCAAAAAACGTACACAACATACCAATATCACAAAGTTAAAAACAAAAAAATTAGCAACAGCAAATGCATGTTAAAATATTAATCTGTATATAATTACATAATAATAATGTTTGTGCAAAGCAGTTACCAGCATAACATGAGGTTAAAGTACAGTTTGGGACTTGCAGCTTAGGGCTGGGGTTGTTTTCTATCCCGGTCCAATCAATTGACAATTTACGTTGTGACAGGAACTAATGAGGGAGCATTGATTTTCTTCTTTCACCCAATGCCTCCTGATATGAGAGTGAAACGACCTCAGCCCAGATGTAGTCGAGGTCAGGCATGTTTGCTCTTCTATGTTTGGTAATGAGAAGAAAGACTAGATTTATTTAGAATGGCACAGGTGAGTGTTTTCATTAGTCTAATTACACTTTGCCTTAATTCACCACCTCACCAATCAATAAATAAACTTCTTCCACGTCTTTGCTATTTTCAACCAGTCGCAAAAAAACACTGCATCACTGCAAATGACAAGAATTTGAAGGGTGTGAGATTTTTTTTTTCTCAAGATTATTTTCTGTTACAGTAAATACGTATGACTGACTCCTTACAGACAAAATTAGATGTATTTTTGCTTGCACAAATGCTTGTAGCAATGTTTTGGCATCATTTTTGAAAGCTTAAAAGCCTGAATGGCACTTCTGCTTCTTTCGTTTTTTTATCTGTATGCGCAATGGTACATTTGTCACACAACCTGCACACACAAAAGTCTGAAGGCAACTAACCCACACTCCTTCAAAGGTAAATTCATTATAACTTTTGAAGGTTGCTGTAGCCTATATACTCCATGCTCTCACTACAAACTTGGAGAGGTTTAGCTATCCTGCTGTCTGTTTAATCTAAACCTTTCATGTTTATGAGCTGCTTGTAATGATGACATAACACCAACTAAACAAAGAGGTTATTCTTATATGACCTTATTCTTAATTTACTGATGATGAGAGTGCAGGCAGATTACAGGATTATGAGGAACTCTTGTGTCTGAAAATGGTTTATACTGCAGGGCTTTACTACTGTCACCCCACACAAGAGGCAACTGTGCAGAAATACTTTCATCAGGCTGACATCTCCATGAGAAGGCACCATTGGATTGTGTAGGAAGAGGCAGAGAAGGTTAAGCCATGTGGACAGGAGTGTTCCTGCTTGTTCCTGTTGTTTTAGATCTGAGACTTCTCATATGTCATTGTGTTGTCAACAAAAGTCCCACCGACTGATACTTTTGACACAAACGTCCAACAGAGATGTAGACAAAGAGCGGATGTAGGTTAGCTTGTATGGTAAGCGGAAACAATGGTAATGCTAAACCCAAAAAGGGAGCAGGTGGGCTGAAAAAGGTATGATGAGACCGACAGCAAGGGCTGCTGCATGTCAGGTGCATCCCTGCATCAGAGCGCTGGATGTAGGATGAGGGTGGCTGTCAGATGACTCCGATCACCACACAATGAGGCTCAGTATATGAGGGCTGATTCATCCAGCCAGGCGGTCAGGGATCTGCCGATGGAGGGATAAAGGGGATACAGAGTCTAGTCCGCCTCTAATAAGCAAGTCAAGGTGGTGGGGGCAGTCGCACGTCAAGCAAGCTGTAGGCGAAGATGTTCCAGAAGACGGCACAGAGCACAAACAAGGTGTAGACGCAGAAGAAGATCCAAAATAGGGACTGCTCCTGGAGTCGCTGCTCGTAGTTCTGCAGTACTACCACACCTAGCGTCAGACCAACTACCACGCCTCCCAGGTGAGCTACAAAGCTAGGATTGGGGCATGGAGGAAAGGCTGGTGGATAGAACCGCAGCCACACTGCCCGACCAAACTCTACACTCACTGTGAGCAGATAGAGGGAGAGAGAGAAAACACAATATTAGCAACTACTGCACTTACAACTACATGTAATAAAAAAATCTCTTCTATGAGGTAGAATAATTAGAGTTACTTTTAGTTTATTTAGTTACCAACAACTAACAAAAAAGATTGTACAGGTCCATGTTTGTGTTTCCACAGACAGTGTTTCCGTGCTGTGGTGGAGGGATTGTAACTGAAAGAGGGAATTTTGTACTAAAAAAGACTTTGGAAGATACTCACTAGATTTGTGTAACTCACACTGCTGAATCCTCATATTAACATCAGATAAACTTGGTAAAGATAAACTTGGAATTCACTGAATGTCTTTCTGCTGTCTCAGTCATTGTTGTTGTGGGTGTGTCAAAGGTCACAAGCTAGCAAGCAGCGCACTCGCTTGCCCGCTTTCAAACATTGTGTAAGTAAGCAACCCACCACTTTTTGACACGCAGATTAAAAGTACAAGTCTTTTGTTGAAAAATAATTCTTAAGATGAGGTGAAGGGGAGTGTGGCATCTTTATTGAAACTTACTGCAAACCAGAGCCATGGCCATCCGAAATAACTTAAACTGACACTTCATTCCCGACCAGTTCTACAGAAAGAGAGAGAAAGAGAAGATGGAGTAATTCAGAAGATCATTTTCAAGTTCTAATGATAAATACAGAACAAACTGTGCTAGAAGGTCAAGTCCTCCTCAGACACACACACACACACACACACACACACACACACACACACACACACACACACACACACACACACAGATATGAAATGACATGACATCTCGCTCTATGTCTCAATTCACGTCAATTTTGAAAGCCCCAGAGCCCCTCTGACCCCCAAGCTGTTCCTGTTGTGTTAGATAATGTGATTTCAGCTGAGAGGAGGACAAACTCCCCCATCTGAACGTCAAGAAGAAGAAGTTGTGGAGGATCTGGCAGTGTACATAATGAGTACCCTAATACACACAATAGAGGTTCATATAAGTGCCTTTGTGTCCAATGTGTCTGTGATGACCCACAAGATGGGGAGTTTTGACCAAACAGAGCAGGTGTCAGAGAGTGCGGTGGGAAGGGATTTCTTCACTCATGCACCAGCTCACACACACTTTCTGATCTTTGGGGGAAAAAGAAAAACTGATGGTGAGGAATGTATGGCATCTGTAGATAGAGGAACACCTGCTGGGCCCAAAAAAAGGCTGTTTGATGATGGCAATGGCAATGCTCTGTAGTCACAGGACAACTGAGTGATGTGATAATCATCTACACACACATGCACTCACACAAAAACTTACCATTACTACATTGGCCAAATGTGCTGAGACCAGAGCGTACACTCCACCAGATGAGCCGACCACTGGAGCCGTCATATCCGTGACAGATACCGCCAGCGACCCTGTAGTGATGATAAAGGAACATGCTTTAGGTAAATAAACAAATGAGGGCTTGTATTATCCGCATCATGAAAAAGCAACAAGAGACCCAGGAAGAGTTGAGGGGAAGTGCATAGTCTGGTGATAATTCATCACTGTGAGCAACTACAAATAATCATGTGATCCAGTTTTAGTATCAAAATATTGATTAGTCTTTGAAGTGCTCTGAAAAAAATGGAAATCTATCATCCGTGCAAACTTCTTTTGATGATGAAGGTTATGCGAGATGATCGAGAGCTCTAGAACAACTACTTCAGAGAGCTTGTGGTGAGAACGTTTACTCAACTAGATTTGCCTGACAGTTGGCCATTTGGGGAATAAATGAATAAATATTCTATAATGCAATACAATATTAAATGATAAACTACTTTATTTGTTTATTTGAAATTCGTGCTACAATCTTGAGTCTGAGCTTTCACTATTCAGCAGGAAATGTGAATTTTTTCCTTTAGAGGCTCATACTGGCAGACACTGTGACTAACATAAACAATACAAGCTGTAACCATTTGTGAACTGAAAACATTTATTTTCAATGGCATAAAGGCGGCTTTGCTACTCGCTATTTAATGTGGGTGTATTATAAATAGGCCTTCATGAATAGATGCTTGCTCATACTGTATCAGCACACAGTGGGATTTTATGTAAAACAAATGCATTCATACAAATTGGGCTGCTGCAAACAGGGAATTGCTCTCTTTAGCACCTTGGTACCGATTCAACAACAGCACAAAAGATCCAATCAAGAATTAAAAAGTTTAAATGTGAGGACATTTAAAGACAGTCACCAGCGGAAATTTGTTCTCACTGCAGAGTGTGTGTGTGTGTGTGTGTGTGTGTGTGTGTGTGTGTGTGAGACAGAATAAAAGAAAAAAGGAGATAGAGATGTGCTTAGTTGGACTATTAAATTACGCAAACACAAATACTCTCATTTGTTTATTCTCTCTCTCTCTCTCTCTCTCTCTCTCTCTCTCTCTCTCTCTCTCTCTCTCTCTCTCTCCACTCTATCTACTCTTCATTTCTTAGTATATCTTTCCCTTCTCTTTTCTTCATGGCACTGACCTGTTTTTATTTGATTACATTTCTGAATCAATTCTAAATAAATAAACCAAATTATTTTAATATTAAGGATTATGGTAAAACTGGTAGCAGCTTTAATTAATTCTGAATAAATTTTAAATCAAGCATCAAGTTTTAATCATGACCCTCAATAATAAAATTGAGCATTAACATGCACAAAGATTTATACTCCCTAGGTTACACCCTTTTAAAGCACTCAACATTACTTCCTTCCTCTTCAAACACACACACACACACACACACACACACACACAAGCATACAGTTACTCAAACACCTGGTTCAGGACACCTCTACCTTTGTAGTTCTTGTTTTTAGGAAGTGTGTCTGGGCAGGATGACCTCCATCCTTGTAATTAACTTGGTTTGATAACATTATTTTAGCTTGGTTGCCTGTGCACACAAACACACATACAAACAAGGACACAGTCTCTCATAGTCCCCCAGCAGGCCCCAGGAGGCCTGTAGTTTTTAGAGTCAAAAGTGGCATCTCATTTATCTTGGCTGTTCATCCATACTGCAGAGAAAGAACTAGGAACATGAGGGGGGATAATAATGCACATTAGCACTCATAACGAAAAACGTCAACAGTTTGGCTGCATGCTGACTGACTGAATCTACAAAGTAATGTGCAATAGTTAAGTCTGTTGTTTGACTTTGTGTGACTTCCCTTTCTCTGTTGTTTACTTTCTTGTCTACATGTCGGTTTTTGTGTCTGAGCCTCTGTTGTTGTACACTCATTTTTGCCTGTTGCTACACCTGCCTTATACTCTAGGCAGACCTCTTGTCTGTCTCGTGTCCATTATGTGAGTACTTGTGTGTTTCCATGCGGTTCCATTATGTCCATTAAAGCGTCAGAGTTTGTGTTGGCCCTACAGGGCCATCATCCTCTCTCTGAGTCATTACTTGACCTCTGAACTCTGCCTTGACCCCTGTATGTGCCAGCTGAGCCCCTGCCTGTTCACTATTGCTTGTTTTGTTTCTTCACACAATCTGGCAGTGTCATTGTGTAGCAAATGTAAAGCCACTTTTCGAAAATGCTCGAGAATTAAGCCAAACTGCTGACATGGCATTAAGTAACAAAGAATATGTGAGAAATGCATACAGTGACGCATGTTTAAATGGTGATGCCTTCACTTACTGATGAACATACTAACATAAACACACACACAGACAAACACACCTATAGATAGAGATATTGAGCCTAAAACCATGAATTAATTAATTTAAATAAAACAATATACTGTGTAAGCTGATATTACATAACACATTTGCCAATGATTTCTAAAATTGGGTTATTAACAAAAGATTGTGTACTAGGCAGGATATTATTATATTCAGCTGAACAATAAACTTAACCATCAAAAATTCCAATAATTAAAGAAAACCATACATTTCAAACAGTGCACATCATTGGAAATTAAATCATCATTTTACTACCTCTCTATACTGTTTACGATCCAATAAAGTCAGAAATGCCATAAAATTTATCATACATAAAACTGCAGCCTATAAAACATTGATGCACGATATATGCCACAAATACAATAGTAAGCAAATCTCAGCTACCCTCTTGTTGCTAAATGCTGAATGTTCTGAGAATTGTGACTTTGGCCAGTCATTCTGCTGCCAAAAACAAAAAAAGCCCAGTCAGACACAACAAACCCAAACACCCCAGCCTCCCCTTTTCCGCTAGTGGTCGATATCTAATTAAAACAGCAGACTTGTGTGCGTTGGTTTGTGTGCGTGCATAAGTGTGTGTGATTTATGCCGCATTTCCTCCTCATTTCAATGCAAGGTTAATACTACAGGCCAGGCCACCACAGCTGGTATCCCCAGGGTGTTTGTGACTAACCCCTGTGCGTACAGCCACCTACCCACGCGCACACACACACACACACACACACACACACACACACACACACACACACACACACACACACACACACACACACACACACACACACACACACACACACACACACACACACACACACACACACACACACACACTCACTGCTACAAGGCATAATGTTTCCATCCCTGAAAATCCCAACAACACTCAACCCTCATCTCAAAAAGTAGACCAAGAATTCCAGTCCAGTTAATTTGTAGCTAGAAGTACCAAAAAAGTATTTTTTTTTAAATGCCTAAAATGTTTGTTTTGGGGTAAACATAGTGGAGAATATGCCTTTATTAGTTTGTACTGATTTAGTAAATAGAAACAGGGTTCTCTCTCTCTCTCTCTCACACACACACACACACACACACACACACACACACACACACACACACACACACACACACACACACACAACACACACACACACACACACACACACACACACACACACACACACACACACACACACACACACACACACACAAATACTGACTTACTGTCTCAGCTGAACAGGGCTGAACGTGATTCGTGCCTGAGGTTGATAGGGATGTAGGAAGGGAGCGGTGACATTTTGTTCAAAGCTGTAATGTCTGCTTTATTTTCTCATTTGTAGTTAATCACTCAGTTTCTCCTAAATCTTACTCACCTCCACTCTTCTCCCATCTCTATGTTTTTCATATCTTGGTCCCCCTCTCCAAACTCTCTCAGGCTTATTAACAGTCATGAGTTAATCTCCCCTCCATCTCCTCTCTCTCTTCATCCCTACCTCACACACTACCCCTTCCTATTTCATTATTACTGTGTGTGTGTGTGTGTGTGTGTGTGTGTGTGTGTGTGTGTGTGTGTGTGTGCATGTTTTTCTGATTGAGTTCCATTTGAGATGTCTCTGCTCTGCCCTATTTGTACATGACCATAGGGGGATGCAGGTGGATACCCCCTACATCTCACCATGTCTAGTAGGAAAACAGAAATGCAAGGCCATCTGTCCTGAACACCCACCCACACTCACACACACACACACACACACACACACACACACACACACACACACACACACACACACACACACGCTAAATGTTCTCATTGACCAGTATCTACCAACACACTGGCTGCAACCTGATAGGCCGTTGAATGCATGAAAAACACACAACAGCAGATGGAACAACGGTAAAGAAATGAAAGGCAAAACTCTATAGTGTGTAGGGAGTGTGTAAGAGATGGAAATATATGCAGTGAGTGGAGAAGGACTGATATTGTAATTGTTGCATGTGTGTGTGAGACCACATGCCCACCTGCCAGCACACCACACACATAGACCAGTCCAATCCGCAGGGCTCCGTGGACCATCTCTAGAGGGACTCCCACCAGCAGCTGCATGGCCATGTTCAGGCTCAGGTGTTCAATCCTGTAAAAAAAAGAAAATGAGCCACAATAATAATATAAAAAATTGAATCAGAGACAAAGTGATAGTTGTAGTTATGGTAATTTGGTGTTAGCTGTTGATTCTGATAATATCCTTATTAACCTTAAGAAGATATACAAGTCTGAAATAAAGTAAAATACAATTTAATTTAGTGAACAACATGAACTAATGTACAGTACCTCAATAGTGTAAGTATTGTTTACTGTGCTCAATGTATTGAAACATTACATTGAATCAGCAATGTCTTTCCAAAGGCATTGCCCCAGTTACCTGGAACAATCCACAGAACATGCAGTGAATGTTTTTCCTTAGATCTACTTTTTACTGAAGAATAATCCCTATGAAAACTCTTGACATAGTATTCTATGGATTATTCAGAATAACCTACATGCTGTTTCAGGAAAGACACGTTGCTTTTGTAATTTAACACGTGTTTTCAATGCTGTAAACACCACCACCGTTATATTGAGCTGGTAGCAGAAATCTCAAGAGATGGATCTCAAAACATAGGCATATAACACTAAAATTGTCTGTAGGGCTGCGCCTAAAAAATACTTTTCTTAGTGATTCATCTGTTGATTTTATTTTATTAATCATTTAATTCAGTCCTTCAAATGTCGAAAAAGAAGTGAAAACCAAAGGCGACATCTTCAAATGTCTTGCTTTGTCCAACCAACAATCCCAAAGATGTTAAATACAATAATACTTATCACACAAAAGTAACAAACCTTCACAACCAACCAATATTTGCCATTTTTGCTTGATTAAACAATTTAAATGACTAATAGGTAATCACAGAGCCATTTCTCTATCACTCTGGGTAATCACAATTGTTGCTGATTCATTTTCAGTTGATCAAGTGTAGATACCAGTACCGAAGATACAATGTTTTTGCTTTGTAATTTGAATAAATCAACTCTGCAAGGGTTTTCATATGCATTCTTAGAAACTTTTAATGAGAAAAATAAAGACAGAGCGAGAGACGGAGAGTGGGCGAGTAAGCATAGTAAATATTAACACTCCATTTCGGTTTTGAGAATTGGGAAGGATCAGCGTTGCCAAGGGCATAACTTTGGGTTCAACATTAGGGGAGTTAAGATCTCCACTTTTGAGTAAAATTGAAATTTTGAACGTCAAACAATCATTTTCTGAATTCTGGTGAATTTTTCTGCAACAATTTGTGCCTTTTCTGCATCAAGTTATGGTGCAAGTGTCTTTATTTATGTAAAGGAAAGGTGGGTTGCACTGGCCAGTTTTGATTATTTTAAATTACGCCTACGAGCGTTGTCGAGCTCTTGGCAGGATTACAGGGTTCATTTATATGTGTGCAGCTTTTGAGTATGAACAGAAATTACAACTAAATTGCTAACCATGCTGTTTATGCATTTTTACTGTTTTCAATGTGGCTACTAAACACAAACTAAACCAGTGTTCACCTATGCTTTTTTACGTCTGTCTACATTCAATCCATGATGTACCCATTTAGATTTTTGTACAAACTTGCAATCACAAGCCGCTTGAAAATAACAAATGTTCCCCCTGTCAGTAAAATGGTCCAAAGACAGACACGTGATAATATAAACTCTGAACAGGCGACATGCTTCCATTTCCTCCATGGGTGAGATGTCAGATGATTA
This sequence comes from Perca flavescens, assembly GCF_004354835.1. Classification (NCBI taxonomy): domain Eukaryota; kingdom Metazoa; phylum Chordata; class Actinopteri; order Perciformes; family Percidae; genus Perca; species Perca flavescens. Next base: position 20,652,211 of record NC_041332.1, read on the forward strand.
ACAGGAAACACACTAAACTCTGGCACCATACGATGATAAAACAGAAACTGTGAATCACATTCTGGGTTCATGCTATTTTCCACATTTGAATGAATGTTGAATGAATGGCAGCAAATGGCTTCTTCTAAAAGGAGGAGAACAAGATATATCAAACTATATTGACTGTGCAAACATGGCCAGAAATACTTTAAAAGGAAAGGGCGATGAGGGGATGATTGGCACAAGTAAAAAAAAAAAAAAAAAAAAAAAGACATTAGACTAATTATTAGACAATTAGACAAATAACTAATCCTTTGACAAATAACAAAAGCAATAATTGAGGAAAACCTTATGCAAATACTCAGATTTTAACAGATATGTCTCAAAACAGTCACTTTAGTGTGCAGTTTTTATTATAACACATTATCACCTGCCTGTTCCCTCCAAGACCATACTGTTATGCTTGTTCACAGACACACAGACACACAAACTACTCAACACAGTGTCTCTCTCTCTCTCTCTCTCTCTCTCACACACACACACACACACACACACACACACACACACACACACACAGACACACTGCCCTTCATGGCTAGAAAGTCCTTCCAGCCGAACCTCAGTCAGCAGCACAGACACATGATTCGGGTGTCACAGCCCTGTTTTTCTCTCTCATAATCTTCATCATTGTCTCTTACTCGCTTCAATCACTCCCTTCCTCTGTTTTCTGGCTCAGTCTGAATTATACTGTCATTTATTTTTCACATTGCTGAAAGAGAGATGACAGAATAGCAGGAGACAGAGATGACTCTTCTTTTTTTCCCATTCAACAGTTTGACAAACCGCTGAATGCTGTGTCCTGTCAGTGCATGCATTCATTCAACTTCTATATCCTAGAAATGAATACAATCATTCCCACAAACAAACAAGCACATGTACACACAATTCCCCCAACACAAACAGGAAAGAAGACAAGGAAGATAGCCTATTTAGTTTGAAACACCTCATCCCCTTCAACTAAAAATGCCGACAAAGAGAGGATCGTTCCAGTGATCAGGGAGACAATGTGGGATATTGATTGGCTGAGAGAGGCCTGTCCAAATGCACAAGGACAACTCCACTCCAGATAACAGCGGCTATCTATTTCTATACTGCTAATGAGGCTGTAAGGGATGGGTTGCACTGTCAGGCAGATCTGTGGATACCCATGAGAGGATCTATTGTGTCCAGATGACCATGGACTTTCAGGGCACTCAACAAAAGCACTGTTTTAATCCTGTTTTTTTTTATCACTTGCTCACCAAACTACAGCTGAACTTTTACAATCAGTTCAGTTTACGAACTGATTACGGCACGATTCAAGCACTGAACTCAGTGAAAGCTGCATCAAACTGATGAAAAGATTGTGATACACTCAAAAAAGAAACATGATCTCAGAATGTACTGAAACACTATCATTAATTATTGTAGGCCCCGCTTTTCAGAATAATGAGAGGTGGACAGAATGCAACTAGAAAGAAATATTTTCCTGCAAAATGTTTAGAGTCATGGTTTAATCTTGCAGGAAGCTAATCTTCCTAAAGTTTGCACAGCTGCTACTAACACAGTTTTTGTGTGTGACACAGAGTGAGAGAGAGGGTAAAAAAAGAGAGTCTGCATAATACTCTATTATGGGATGTTTTGGCAGCAATATTTACACTCTGTTTTAGTGTTGAGAATTGGGAAGGATCAGTCCTACTGAGCTGTTGATAGGATTACATGGTTTGTATATGTCTGTGTGTGTGTGTGTGTGTGTGTGTGTGTGTGTGTGTGTGTGTGTGAGACCTTGACCTTTGTTAAAGGTTATTCCATCCTTGCACAAATGTTTTCTGTCACTCTTTAGTAAATTATAACTAAATAAAGACACAGGTCTGGATCCACATCCAGGACACTCTGACAGCACGGGGCAGCTCCTTTAGTGAAAGGCTGCTTCACTTGTGTTACGTGAAGGAGAGATACCGCAGGTCCTCCTTTCATGCTACTGTCAGACTTTACAACCAACACTGCTCCTAACAACTGACTAGGATTGGGCATCGAGAACCGGTTCCAACTTGGAATCGTTTAAAAAATTACGATTCCAATGGAATGGTTTTATTTATTGGAATCGTTTGTAAAGTTTGGTTTCGAATCCGATCATCGGTTCCAGATTTAACATGCGCAAGTTTTGGTTTCCATAGTGGCCAGCGTACTTTCAGGCACTTGTTGTGCTGCAGCCATGGAGCACAGTAAGCGGCGCTCTAAAGTGTGGCTTTCTTTTTCGTTGAAAAAGCCCAGTAAAATTATAAACCACCATTGAATCAAAATAAAAATGTCCTCTGTGAAATAAGCATGTGACCCGTTTCCACTCCACCCGCAAAGAATTGGAATCGAGAATTGATTAGAACCGGAATCGAAAGAAAGAATTGGAATTTGAATTAGAATTGTTAAAATCAAAACGATGCCCAACCCTACAACTGACAAATCACTCATGTACAATATCAATACACCAACTGTGCAATATCAATATAAATATTCTGTCTGTGCAATACTGTGAATTCAACCATTATTATATTTAGCTTTTTACTGTTTACGGCTTCTTCTCTTTTTTACTGATTTTTTACTGTTTACATTTTTATTCATGTTTGTGGTTATTGCACTATCCCCTTTGCTGCTGTAGCACTGAAAATATTCCCCACTGTGGGACTAATAATAAAGGGTAATATAATCTTATCTTTAATTGTGCCATTTGTATGTGTGTGCACACCACCTTTACCCTCCAGAGATTAATTACATGAACTTCAATTCCTTGTACAATTTAGAATACAAAGACATTGAGGAATGTGTCTTGGTGTGCTTTCTAATGAAGGTCTCTCCAGTGGATCCTGTATCAGCATTAGCAAATGAGCTGAACTGGTTAAGCCAGCCAGCATATAATGACCAATGTTCTTCTGTGCCATCAACCCAAAGGATCCAATATTACTCAGTAATGAAATGTTTATACTGCCTGAATTATTGAAAGTCATTTTTGATCAGCGCTGCATATTCCTGAAGTTGTGTGCATCAAACACAAACAAAAATCTACAAAATCTGCTTTACTAAATGAAATGAAGGCCACTAAATGCACTCTATACGGATTTAACAAAGCAATGCGATATTGCAATTTAGAGAACTTTAATCATCAAAATCATCATCATATAATCAGGTTTTTCTTGTAGTCAGGATTCAACTCAGAATCATTTACTGCATCCCCACCATCTTGGCTGTAAACATGTAGGCCTACCAGATACCGAGTAGTGAGCAGCTCACAATGACTGCAAATCCACAGTGAGGAGATTTTACAATTAGAAAGATGTTACTGATGTTTCAGTGATAAATAAACCATTTACACATATAATCGGACACATATTGGTAGGCAAAAGATAATTCCCACAGGCTCTTTTATACAGATGCTTCCCCTAGGGCCTAAATCATTTCAATATGTTCCTGTGTAATGAGTGCAAATATCCCACCTCCCTCCTTTTATCCTTCCATTCATTCCTTCTACCTCATCTTTTAACCACACACAGTGTCATCCCTACCGTCTCTCCCCGGAACCTCCTGGTTCTCCTAATTAAATTACCATTTTATTAGTTCTCACTATTGCCTGAGACTACATTTACCCAGAAGGTTAATTAAACCTGGATGACCTGGCCTGATCTCATAATAAAATAGTCTGTTGTGCTTGTTGTGGCAGAGGAGAGGAGAAGAGAGTAGAGGAGAGGAGAGGAGAGTAGAGGAGAGGAGAGGAGAGGAGAGGAGAGGAGAGGAGAGGAGAGGAGAGGAGAGGAGAGGATGTAGGCTGAAGAAATACAATGGTAGTTTATATTAAGTTATCCATCAAGTGTTTGACAGTATTTAGTGGTTTCTTTTGGTAGAAGAGAGTGATTATGGAGACAAATGTTCCACACACTATATACAGTATATACACATTACACCAATAATCCATAATCGGGAAAGGGAAGTTTGGGATCCCATGCTGGAGCTGCTGCCCCCGCAGACAACGATGGATGGACGGACCAATAATCCAATAATAATCACTTGTTTAAGAACATGATACTTTAGGTATATTTGTCACTTGCTTTTTTGTTTTGTAACTTCACAACCACTGAATTCTGAGTATTATGTAATGCATCCATAGATTTATTAGCAACTCACAATGTCCTCTTCCTTATCTGCGTTTTTCCTTCATGGGTGAAAAGGATATCATTGCTTTCACTGGTGTGTTTCACTGGAAATGCATTGCACTGTGTATTTTTGGTTAATGAAAACATTATGTAACAAGCTCTGACTCACTGAATGTTTCAAATGCCACAAACCCAAACCACCAGAAAAATCACAGGTTTGCAATACCTCTAGTTTGTGTTTAACTATCAATTTGTTATTTCCATCCCATGGTGTCACACACACTCCCCTTATTACACGACTGACGTGAACAAATTCAAGTCATATGAAATGTGTCATTTCCTCAGGTTAATAATACTGGAAAATAGCAAGATGTGAACTCACCCAGTGTGCATGAAAATGTAGCTGAGGTACCTCCAGGCCTGGGCTCGTAGCTGGGGGTGGTAAGGTAAGGGGCTCTTTAGAAAGGACGGGCTGGATACCTGCAGGACCAAGCGGTCCAGCTGGAACCCATAGTACATGAACACGGCCACCTGGGAGAACACAGATAGATAAACACAGAATGTGTGATTTTAGGATCTAGTGGTATCAGTATATACACACCACAATGAACACAATGAAATAATGCTCAGCATCATAAATCAGAACACATTGCTCTGGTAATTAGATAAAAGTTGAACATAAACTTATCTTCAGGCGTTATTAGTAACATTTCATTATGAACTCGGAAGGAAAAACAATCCTGGTATGAGCAAGCTGTTGAGATATGATATTTATTGAAGTAATCTGTCTTAATTTGAAAAAAGATAATGATATTTGGAAGTTATCCTACCGAACAAAAACTTTAATATGAGCACACAATGACTTACAATGATTTACATTTCTGCAGAGCATTGCAGTCATTTTCTTACTTGCTCAATATTTCGCTCCGGACAATTCATCTTCTTTGTGTTGTGTGACTTGCACTATACATTTGCATTGCCACCTTCTGCAGTTGGTAGGGCGGTTTACTCTGTCCCCGGCATGCTTGAGTGCTTACGTGTCCCTCCTTGTGTACTGGCCTGCATATCAAAACATAGCTCCACAGCGTACTCTTAATAAGAGAGGTTATAGAATACATATTGGTCTCACGCTCCCAAACAATTTACCTCAGCAATGGTGATAGCCAGGATGAACCAGGGTGGGGGGCAGTAGGTGTAGCTGTCAAAGTACCACTTGCGGTCGACCTCGCGGGGCAGCGTCTCATAGGCGACGTGCCTGACCAGCCGTTGAGACAGCCCCAAGCCCGCCTCATCTCTGAGACTGCAACCTTTTAGCTGCCTGCTCCCCTGCAGGATGGCCCTCCGGAAACTGTTGGAGCGCTTGTTACTCATCTGGAGAAAGGAGGAAGGAAGAGAGGAAGGTGATGGAGGGATGAAAGGAAGATGTAGGGAGGAAGAGGAGACAGAGGGAGGCAGAGAGAGAAGGAAGGCCAGAAAGGAAGAAAGGAGGAGGAAGAGCTTTTACTATCAATCGCTCAGCATGTTTTTACATTATCATATATATATATATATATATATATATATATATATATATATATATATACATTAATGACCATCCTGTTTTATTTAACATGTGGTACTTTATTTTGTAAAGTACATTCACAAAAATATATATATATATATATATATATATATATATATATATATATATATTTGTGAATGTAATAACATTAATGTTATATAAATATATATATATATTTATATAACATTAATGTTATATATATATATATATATATATATATATATATATATATATATATATATATATAACATTAATGACCATCCTGTTTTATTTAACATGCGGTACTTTATTTTGTAAAGTACATTCACAAACTACTCAACACACACACACACACACACACACACCAATCCTCCTCAGTCCAGCACACTGACAGACCCATCCCACCTCGTCATGGCAACAGAATGCCCGTATCATCACTTAGCAACCACCAAACAGGTCATTTTCAAACATATATGTCCATTTTTGATAGGCAGGGACTTCACAAGTAGTTTATCATTAAGAGAGGATCCCACCAGTCAGTCTCTTTCTTTCTTTTTTAAACCGGACGAAATGACGCCATCTATTTTGATTTACTGCAATCTTTTTTTGCAGAGGTGTCACATTTTTCAAACCGTGGGCTTCTCATTTTCAAACATGCTCACAATCATACACATTAAAGCTACATATACGCAGGTGAGCACGTGTGTTTATTTGAATCAGGAGAGACTTCGTTGCAGATATGCAAAGATTTATTGTACATATGCATAATATGAAATGTACAGAGTCTTTGGAGATTAGACTCCATCGTTATAACATTTTTTTAAAGGGGTAGAGAAGCCAAGACGATGGAGCGTAGACACTGGTGATAATGGAGAAGGAACCTGAAGACCGAACAAAGGAGCGGTCTGCCGGAAGGGGACTCAGTGTGCCGTGATTGACGAAAATCAGAGGTGGAAGGGGAGGAGGAGGGTTGCACGTTTGCCTGAAAAGACAGCTGACGCAACGGAGAAAAGACATTTAAAGCAGGACGTCATGCTGTGATTGTATCATGAATTTCGTGGCCAATTCTGGTTGGGTTACTGAAAAGTGAACGCCTCTAAACAGCTGAATAGTTTTAGGAAGAGTAGTGGTGATCAAAGTAAATAGAAGTCTTCCTGAAGGAATTTGTGCTGAGCTTCATTTCTCCCCTCAAAGCAAGGGTTGGAAAAGTACTCAACTCTACCTCTTTGAGGGGCAACAAGAAAAGAAGGAATAAGTGAGAATAATATGTCAGTGTTTCAGCTGCTGGTTTGGGAAGTAGGTTTTTATTTTATTAACCAATTAAGCATTACTAACAAAGCATTTATACTTAATAAATATTTACAGTTTATATTACACACACTATGGGAATTAATATGAGAAGAAACATATTTATAGAGGGAACAATCGAACTGTAAAATATTACAAATACTCATAATAATGAACACAAGAATGATATTTGTATCAATTAAAATATTAAGTTAAAGTTCCCACATTATGCTCATTTTCAGGTTCATACTTGTATTTTGGGTTTCTACTAGAACATGTCTACATGCTTTGATATTCAAAAAGCTTGATGGTGTTTTAAGCCCCCAACGTCTCCTTCCAGGCAGTGCTGCGACCGTTGACTTCAAGGCAACTAACCTTAACCATAACCATAACCATTGCCTAATCCTAGTGCGATGTTGGGGGGTTAAAACACTGATAAATGTTAAAAAACTTTTTTGCATACTTTCTGTCTGAATATACCTGTATTTACCCTCCGTCTGAAACGCTCGATTTTAGCGCCTGTCCCTTTAAGCCCCCCTCCCGAAAAAGCCCAGTCGACCCTGATTGGTCAGCATTTCCAGTTCTTCCCCATCTGCACTCTCGGCGTCTCTGCAGCCGGGGAATGACTCTAACGGCACCGTAGTGGGACTTTCTACCTATGATGGTATAGTTGTGACATCACAATCATACGGAAGTCCTGACAACTCGTTTCAAGGCACTGTTTCTAAATATGGGATGTGTGCCTTTCTCTGTGGATTGAGCATTTTGATACTTTTACATAATTTATATAGCACCTCAATATAGCACTCAACCTGCTTTATAATAAAAAAAGACATGGAAATCTTACTTTTTACAATATGGGACCTTTTACTACACTTGTGTTTTATAACTTCTCTATGACGATGCAATGACTCCTGTCCCACTTAACTCCTTCAGTCTCTTTCTTACTCTGCTCTGTTTATGTCAAACTCAATAACTCAACCCTGCTACTGTGTTTGTGTCTCTAAGACTGCAGGAAGCCCAGATGTGTCAGTTAGCGAATGTTATTTTAGGGCAACATGGGTGAGTGATATTGTTTTCAGCAAGGGCAGATATTGATAAAATAGATAAATGTAATGTGGCTATCTGCACTAAAAGTATAATAAATGGATAAAGCCTGCACACTAAAATACTTCCACTTCAAAAGCTACAACTTTAAAGTGTTGCCTGCATATTGAAGTTGTGATTGATGTTTATTCAAGTACAAGCACAGACTTATGAGAGAAATGGGAACATTTTCGTTTGAAGATAGTGGACATACTTATCAGTGAAAACCTTCACAACATTACACTTCATTTCAATTTGACTGAGATGGAAAAAGAACACAATTAGGAGAAAATAGTGATAAAAAAGACAGATTTTAAATCAGAATAATAAAATATCTATATGAACAGTTGGCTGATGGTTCTTCTGGCACTGTTTAATGTGACTTTAGTGTCTCTGCATGGATCACCGTTTGGAGATAAACTTCAGAAAAGCCAATTATTTCTGCCTTTATGTTAGCCACAGAGAACTGTGGGAAAATGATTATGGGTTATCATGGCCACTTCTGGAGCGAATACCAAAGAGAGAGACACACACACACACACACACACACACACACACACACACACACACACACACACACACACACACACACACACACACACACACACAGACCTCCCCCAGGCAGCCATGCTCCATAAAGACAGTCAATTCTTTGTGTGAAGTGACTGCAATTCCTCTCCTCTTTGTAGGACACAAAAGCAGGAATGGCATTCTGTCTGTTTACCCATTGGCAAGGTAAAGGGGAGAAATGGGTGTTCGTCCAGCAAGAGACAGTTTCACTGTTTGATCAATGGAAAACACAGTCAGAGGAGAGGGACAAGGGAGAGAGACATGAGCAGTAGACAGAGAGGGAAAACGCAGAAGAAGAAGGAAGTAGAGGAAGATGGAGGCTGGAGCAAAAAATTTAATTAAAAAATGTAAGGGGCTGCGATGATAAGTGTGTTACAAAAAATATGGCATTTATTCTACAAAGTAATCCACTAGGAATTTGTACTAAGGCATATTTGATTGGCCAACGCAGCGACATGCCAGATGAACCTGTATTTTGTTAATTAAGCCAGGTTCAACTCCTTATTTTAAAAGGATTTTTTGGCATCTCCTGCCTATATTAGATAGTTGAGAGAGATGACAGGATGAGGTGAGAGAGAGATGGGGAACAACATGCAATAAACCCAAACTGTTGCCACAAATTTGGAAGCAAACTATTGTCTTGAACATCATTGTATGCTGTAGCCTTATGATTTCCCTTCCTTGTAACTAAGAAGCCCAAACTGTGAGAAACAGGAGGGTTGTCCACATAGTTTTGACAATATAGTGTATCTCTAGCAAAATAAAACTGTATTAGGCAAACACGCAGGATATATCTGAGTGCATCTGTAAGAACCAGGACAAATCCATCATGATCGTTCCACAATTTCATCCCACTGGGGGAAAAACTGAGCGGTTCAACCTGTTTGTAGGTATTTTAAGTATAAACATATTACTGAGCCAGCTTCTACCGTGAACAGTCGCAGTGCGTTTTATGAGAGAGAGTCAGACAGAATGAGATGGATAGACAGAAAGAAGAAGGAGAAAGGCACTGATAAGAAAGAAGCTGAGAGCTTATGCAAAGGAAGACAGACTTGGAAAGAAGGTAAAGGGTGAGAGAAGATTGAGGGAGGAAGAGGTAAAGAGAGGGAGTGAGCGGTGATTTGAACGCCGACTGTGACAAAGCAGTGAGCAGGCAATTACAGACAATCACATTGATGGAAGAGCTGTGGTGCAAAGGGGAGATGACGCAACAAATAAAACACTCAGTTTGTCTCTGTCTTTCTCTCCTTCTACTCTTCTTCATTCCTTCCTTCTGTGAAGGCAGAAGAGCTAGAGAGCTAGAGATGTACCTACAGAAACCAGGCACTGACAATCAACTTGTTGGGAGAATTATAACTCTCTCTCTCAAGTTCTCATATTTGCTTTGACCCCTTTGATCTTTATCTTAGAGACCGTTGATGTCCGTTGTCTGATTAACTCTTGAAAAGCCTAAAGATATTTAATTAACAATGATATTAAAAAGAGAAAAGCAGCCTATCCTCACATTTTAGAAGCTGAAACCAGCAAGGTACTACTAACTGACTTCACCAATTAAAAAATTATCAAACCAGCCGTAAACAAACTTTCTGTTGATCAATTGATTAATCGTCTTTTCACATCAACATTTATTACCATAACCATCCCTTTATGTTTCCAACCAAGAGAAAAAAAGAAAATGTGAAAATCTTCACATTTGAGTAACTTGAACAAGCAAATGTTTGGTATTTATGCTTAATAAATGATTAACTAATCAATTAATCTAACTAATAAAACTAATTATTTCAGCACTTATTTATTCAGCATATTACCATAATGAATACATGTCACTACTTTCTTTCTTCCCTCCCTGCCTGTGTTATGCTTCCGTTGTGGTTGCCTCTGTGAATGTATAAACCATTAAGGGCCACCCCCTTAATGGACACAATAGCGATTAAGAAAAAAAGAGTGAACGTACACACAGATGCTGGCACCCCATTCCTTTCTGTCCTACTTCCAGTTGCACACCATGAACCACAGCATGTCACATGACACAAATGCACCAATTGGAAAGCAACAGCAAAAAAGCCCTTTTGACATTTTTCCAAGCTTCCTACAGGCTTCATTCCTCACCCACTGCATCAGACAATAAACAGCTCTGAGGAACAAGAGAGAAAAGAAGAGATGGACAAACTCACACTCACAGACAACAATGAATTCCCTACAGTCTCTGCAGACGCACACACGCCCACTGCCACCCAGTAGTTATTGTGTACCACACAACTCCTCCCACTCCAAGACCACTCCACACTGTCCTGGTTCAACAGATCAGCCTCCCATGAGGAACAGCAGCAAGACAGCGGAAAACACAAAATGAGAAGGTTATGAGGCAGCAAGCACAGCTGGAGATGCTTGAGTGAGACCTTGGACAAACAGGCTGCAGTTTGAAAGTGAAACTGAAAGTGGGGCAAGGTGAGTGTTAACAGGGGAATTTATCACCAGACTGAGAGTAGTTTCCTATTAGGAAGACTCTCCACCTTGCAGCTGGGGTAATCTTGGAATATGGCTGTATATAAAATTGGAAAAAAAAGTTTGATGTGTGACATGAAAACCTAGCATAGACAATGTAGACAGATAATGGAGAGGTGGGACACATACATTGGCTATGAAGTCAAGAACAAAGTCAATACAAAATCTTTGTGTTTCGAGTCTTAAACAATTCAGTATGTGGCCTTTAACAATTCTAATGCGGTTTACATTTAGTTAGTACAGTCAAATTACAGAAAAATTTAATGTCTCCTTATTTTCAAATAAAAGTTGTTGTGTTGTGTTTTTTGTGTTTTTTCTGTGCCAGTAACATGAATTTGTAATTTTTTAGATTAATGTTTTGCATGTTGCTGTCTATTTTTTGTTTACTACAGCAGAGTCTTTACAGTCAAATTTGATAATCTGAGGTATCATTTTGGTATTTAGGTTTATTTATGATTTACACTTGTTTCTAACATAATAATCTTAAATATTTGAGACTTATGGAGGATATCAAGTCATTAGAAGTCAAAAGTCTAAGTGAAGTCACGAGTCTGTCTGTCGGTGTTAAAGTCAAGTCTTGTCCAAAGTCATCAGATTCATAAGTCCGACTCAACATTAAAACCACAGCATGCAAGATATATACATACATATTATATATAACCTAAAATTGTCACAAAATCTCACCAGGTTGACAAAGTCTTGGTAGCAGATCTTTCCATCAGCGTTACCATCAGCAAGGGCCAATAGGACTTCTAGTTTATGGGGGTCAAGCTCAGAGCCGTGGGTCGCCAACAGGTCCCTGAACCGATCTGTACTGATGAAGCCCGAATTCTCTGGGTCATACTGCAAAGTAACACACACACACACACACACACACACACACACACACACACACACAAATATGGAAGTGTAAATAGAAAAGACACAAATACGTCTCTTTATGGATTACAGGCACATGCAGTATAACAAATAAGCACCGGATTCAAATAAACATGTGAGAAGTTCATGAGCAGTCAATATCCCCCCAGTGCATAATTTTCTGTGCAGCCAAACTTCAAAATCTCAAAAAAGAAAAATCAACAGTGGTTTAGTCACAGTTTGAGCATCTCATAAATGAGGCCTAATTGCTCCAAAAAGGCCCAACTGTTGAGACGCAGCAGTAACTTTTAACAGCTTTGGATTTTGCTTTAAAATGACACCACAGGCTGTTTTTGTGCTTATTCATAATCAGAACAGAGAAGGCATTTAAATGTATCTGAAAATACACCAAGATATTCTGACAAAACCTAAGATATTTTAAAAAGCATTCAAAAGACCTTTAGAGCAGTGATCACTTAAGCACTTGAATGTGAAAAGAGCGCTGCACTCTTTTCTTTCCTTTGCACTTAATAGTTCAGGGCTTCAAATCTTTAGTGGCAATTTAGAGTAAAACTGCCACTTAAACATATACAAATATTTAAAAAAGTAATATACATTTAATTTGTGTTTCATGTTGTAAACTTTATCCAAGAGAGCTAGAAGCTATAACAGAGGCTTACGGACTGCAGAGAAGTGAGCAAAAACATTTATTATGGCCTTGTCTTTTCTAATGGAATAGACTGCCAGTAATTCTGCCTGATCCTAAAACAAGGATAAAACAAGGCTACAGCTGTGTGACAGTATTTGTCTGTTCAACTGAGGACAAACTGACCTAAAATACCTATCAATCCAGGACTTGAATGTTTGATGTGAATGTCAGGTTGGCAGAAGACAGCGGACACATCTTTATGTACGTGTGTGTGTGTGTTTTTGTGTGTGTGTGGGTGTACAGCATTCACAAATGTGCGTAGGCCAGTGTAACCATGCCTGTGTGTGAAAATACAGCGCAATCATGCATTAAGATGTGACATTCAGACAATATGAGCCGCCTGCCAGATTCCAACACCCCTGAACCAGAAATAGTGACCGTGTACATGCATGTGTGTGTGTGTGTGTGTGTGTGTGTGTGTGTGTGTGTGTGTGTGTGTGTGTGTGTGTGTGTGTGTGTGTGTGTGTATGAGTTTGTGTTTGCCATATGCCGATTTGTTGGCAGGTGCTGGGTAAAGCCAGGCTGGCAGCTTGACCAAATGAAAATGGGGAGAAGAGGTATTGGCTCTCCCTCGTACTATTTTTTTCCATGTTACCCAACACAATTAGGCTTCTTTTTTTTTTGCTGTTATATGGTTGTCAGTACACTTTCCACTCAATGTCATCTTCTCAGGTGTGTGAAAGAGATACAGCATGGAAAAACTACAGTTATGACCTTGTATTGTGTCTGGCAGGAAAAGCATTAGAGAATTGCTCAGAAAGCTGTTTTGACAGACATTTTTAGTAAAAGCAATAATTGCTAGAGGATTGTAGATAAAAAAATATAAATAAAAAGGTCCCCTCTTCCTTCTGAGAGATGTTCTGTGAGTTGCAGAAATAATTTTTATAATCCTATTAAGAATATTTTTATGACTTTTATGCATTTTTTTCCATACTATTGTTCTTGCAAAGACAAACAAACAAGAACTCCTGAATATAATTAAACTTTCACTGCTGAGTCCAACATAAACACAATCCCCTTCCCTTATATATGCACACCAAAACATCTCTCTCTCAAACACACGCACACGCACACACACACACACACACACACACACACACACACACACACACACACACACACACACACACACACACTCTACTTTACGAAAGAAAGAACCAACCTTCTCTTGCAGTAAATCTGCCAGTTTCTGCCGAGGCCATTTTGTCATGATGAAGTAACGTCAGCCAAAGTGAGTCTCATTACTCACCAACAGTGTGTGAGCAAAACAATATCTTTGGTGTTTGTGTGTGTGCATGTCGCAGACTGCGCAGGGTTGTTTTTAACCAGGACTAAAGGATTACAGTCCAATCCAAGACCCTCAGTACACACCTCCCCCATCTTTCTTTCTCAAATACACACACACACACACACACACACACACACAGAAAACCCCAGTCACCCTCCTCGCCCTGCCCACACACAACACCCCCTCACCCTACATTCATACCCTTCTCCCTTCACTTTCTCTCTCTAAAGCTAACATGTGGACTCCCTCAGAAGAAAAATAAATAGTTTAATAAATTTGCCCGTTATCTCTTTTCCTGTCACTTCCAGAGGCAGGCAGCCATACATTATTTTCCTCACACAAACACTCACACTCCCTCGCTCCACTTTTGCGACAACACAGGCTTCATAGTTGAGTGAGCACTCTCTGAAGTCAACAGGCTGGCTGCTGGGGTGGAGCGGCAGAGGGACACACACTCAACAATGGGCCTCCGACGGCAATTTCATGCAAGGTTCACCCAATCCCTTTACTCCAATTAGGTAGTTAGTTAGATCCACACAGAATGACATTATATGATACAAGAATAACTCTCCATCCAAGACTCCTCAAGCTTCACCACAAACTGAAAATTGGCACGTGTTTAGGATGTTTTTCAGTTGTAGGGCTGCAACTAATGATTGTTTTCATTATCTGTTGGGTCTTCCAATTTTTCTATCAATTGATCGATGAAATGCTTGGAAAATTGTGAATTTGTTTTGTCTGATATTCAGATACTCAGAAAAGATATTCAATTTATTCTCATAGATGACTAAGAATACCAGCAAATATTTACGATTAATGAAGCTTGAACTAGAAACTTATTGGAATTTTTTTTAAGAAAGAAAAATAAGTCTTAAATGACTTCTAATTCATTTTTTTATTCAGTTGTATTGACTCTATCTTATTTATATAAATGTAATATATCCATACATGTAATATAAATCCATTTTTAATGGCTTTACTAGGTCATAATAAAAAACAACAAAAAATGTTTGCAATAGCATCACTAATACGAGGAGAGGATTTTGGGTAATGCAGTATATTCATACTGGTAAGTACTTAGATTGTGCATGTCGGAACATTCACCAGATTGTGAATTTCACTGAACTTTTATCCCAGCACATTTTCCATTTTTATATCCATGTTATTGTCGCTGCTCCATAAGGCTTGTTTTGCTAACAGCAAAAGAGCGTGATGCAAATCCCCCAGATTAAAATGAGCACACACACACACACACACACACACACACACACACACATATTTTGGTGCACCACAAAACATTCACAGCCAATGAGCTTTCATACTGAGGGCTTCTCAGCAGCTTGGTGTCAGTGCGGAGGAGAAAAACAGCAGAGGGAGGGTGCGGAGCAGAAAGTAAAGGCGGGTTTGGTTTGGGCTGTGGGGAGGGGTGCATATTGAACACAATGCAAGGCGTTTTGTCTTCAGCCTCATTTTAATGAAGCTGAATATTAAGGACCTAGAGGGTAGGCGGTATGTAAGGGTCAGAGAATGTTTTGAATTTTGCACAGAAAGTCTGGATAAATGATGTAGTCTGGGAAAACATTAAAATATTTAAAAGGCTACAGTGAAAAATATACTCAGAACTTAAAATTTGAATGAACCTAGCGCACAGAGAAAAGAAGATGGATATGATATTTTCTCACCATTTATACTGTCTTGTCCATTTTATTTATACATAAAAAAAATCTGGGAAAGATTGTCCAAGCCTCTCTCACTAACTCTTACTACCTCTCCCACTTACTCTTACTACTGTTGTACCTTTAAATAAACTCTCAGTAATTTCAAGTTACTGGAAATAAGCAAAACCAGCAAAGTACTCTGCTGTACCTCAGGGGTTGATTACAG
The DNA here is from genome assembly GCF_004354835.1 of Perca flavescens. NCBI lineage: Eukaryota > Metazoa > Chordata > Actinopteri > Perciformes > Percidae > Perca > Perca flavescens. The sequence continues at coordinate 20,668,098 of NC_041332.1, forward strand.
GACATTTATCTCAAGTCATTAACTTGTTTTCCTAAATTACACCCGGCAATCAAATCTCTTAAAACTTGAAAGAGAAAGGCTTGGTAGTAGGTCATTCAAGATCAATTTCACTACTGACTCTCAGGCCTGGCTGATTTCTGTCACTTTCAGTGAGATTTGACATTTGACCCACACTGGTACGGGTCACTGTCCAGGAGCTTTGAGCTGCAGATGAGCTGCTGTCTGAAACAGTAAGCACAAGCTAATGGGAATAAGGAAGTGTAGGGGTGTGAATGAAGAGAGTCCAGAGTTAATTACAATAAGAGAGACAGTGAGTAACTCAATCCTTGTTTAATAACAGCTAACTGGTGGCCACTCTCAAATCCTCTTACACCTACATCACACACACTGAACCTCATCCTAAAGAGCTGATTAGTAGTGGCTGCTAGTGTCTAATAGTCATGCAGTGTATGGAAGTGAAAGTGTTGCAGTATAATCGCTCAGCAGTAGGAAAGCATTTTACTCTCATATTCACAAGTCCAGTTTTATTTATCTTTTCTCCTCTATATCTATCCAGTGTAACATCTCAAAAGTGAGTACAAAGTAATCTTTTTTTGGAAACAAAAACACACCAGTAACTACAATGCTGACAATAAACTTGCATCTAATTTATGCTGCATTAGCAGAAAGCGGATCCCAAAAAAACTTAAATAAAAACATCATCAACATTTCAGACAGGATGCACCCTGAGAGCTTTGCGGAAAACAGCTAAAACTGTACCATATCACAAACTGTTGGCTTTTAACGGGTATAAAGACCTTTGCTGTGAGTCATGCTGTCAGTCACTCTCATTGTCTTCTATGTAACACAGCTGAAATGATCTAAAACAAACTGACAGGGAAGGAACCTGAAGTCTTATCCCCAATAAAGTTATCTAATTTTACACAGAAAAAAATAATACAACCGTAGTTTCATGCGGTAACAGGCATGAAGAATTCATTCAGCACCGTAACATGTGTGAGCCGTCTCTGAAATGACAGCAAAGACGTGTTGGTGAATAAAAACAACACATGGCTGCTGCCTGAGTGTTCAGTAAAGACTTCTAATGTCACACGTTTTGATAATGACGTCCTCCAGGCTGATGTGGTACAGCAGGCATGACCAATGAGCATGGCAACACGCACGACGAGACTGACTGAGGGTGCAATAACATGTAACCTAAGCAACAGGAGCTCCAATAGCCCTTGAGTTACAGTATGACCATAATGATAGTGGACAAAGGAATGAGATGAGAAAAGTGAGATGTATGTGTGTGTATGTGTGTGTATGTGTGTTTGCGTGCGTGTGTGCATGTATGTGTGTGTCAGCATTGTTTCATATTAACAAGCATAAGAGAAGAATGCAAACACACCACAAATGCTTACATTATCTGAAGTACAGTGTATATATACAGTATATACTCTGCGTGTGTCACGACATGGAAAACATCCCTATAATATTACTGTTACTAAATTTGTGTCTGCAAAACACAGTCAACATAAAAGTATGATTCTGCAAAGCTGTGCTCATCTCAATTATTTACTTTATGCTTACATACTGTTATTTTTTAAGCACAAAAATATTTAACTGTATTATTGAATATCTGTATATCTTTATTGCTTTCTTCTAGTTAAATAAATTGAGCGTCAGCGTCAGTTCTGGCAGGCCAGGTAGTCAAGACGCTGCTAACGCTATTGGCCATCAACACGGTCTCATCAACTGATCTGCTCCAGCTGAGCTGCATCAGCTGATCTGGATTAGCCCATCAGCTGGTCAACACCCCTCGCTGCTCAATGGCTACACTCAAACAGGGCGCCCTATTTAAAGCAGATTCAGTTTGCTCCTACCTGCTTGCTGCTCGCTTCTCTGCTGCCCGCCGCCTCCCCAGCTCCTCCTGGTCGTGTGTGAAGTGGCATTTGCTTCTATGTCATTGTTGCTGCTCTGTTCATGTGGGGGAATAGTTCAGCTCACACAGTCCTAAACTGTGTGAGCGTTCCCTAATGCTGCTGCTGTCCTCTGACTCTCTGCTATTTCATGGTGCTCATGAAAGGTCAGATGCAATTATTCAATAAAAATTTCCTAAATAATTTTTATTGTCATGTGTGTTCTTCACTTTATGGACCTGACAGAACTGGTATTGCAAAATCCAGTCAGCATGCAGCCTGTCCAGCAGTATAATTACTTACAATCCCCCCACAGAGTCAAAGAGTTGTTGTTATTATAAAGAAGGTGCAGTAAAAAAACAGCTTCTACCTGTTCGATCTGCTGACTTAAAGACAAAACAAGCTATTAGATTATCCAGATATCAAGGTTCTTTTGGATACTTTCCATAATGACCCTTTTTTTTTGTTTTTAAACCTTCGATTAATCCTGTACAATTGCAAGCCCCTAATTTAAAGGGTTACTACTGAATGGGGTTGATAGTGTATTGCACTACATATACAATCTGTTATATTGCATGAAGGCAGACAAGCCAAGACAGACTAATTACCTGTGGCTGACATTATAGCGCCCATTTAACAATTCCGGCGCAAAATAAACCTAGGGGTTAATAACATATGTGTACCGAGTCGAATGCACTCTGGGATCTGTTTTCATGCTAATCGAATGTGTCTATAGCTTTTAACAAGCTATTGCAAAACCGGTGGTTACCTGCTAACGGGGCACTTGGTAAATCACTATTTTATACCACTAACAAGATTGCACCACACTTCAACGGTAGCATAATGATGGTCCCTACATGCAAACCGAAGCATTGAGAACTTTGTAAGTGTACAGACAGTTTATTAAAAAGATTATAATAGGGTGACCAGATTTCCGGGAGCTAAAACCAGGACACTTTGCGCGTGACCGTAGTGCTTGTGCACGCACACGCTTTTTAATGTGCCAGCCCAGGCCAGACATAGACACAGACAGATTAGACACAATTTTGCCAACAGCACACTTAGGCCTACTGCTCACAACATAATGGGGTATCTCAGTTAATATTCATGAATTTTCTTGGTATGTAGCCTACTTATCTAAGAAATAATATTAAAAGACATTGCGTGAGTTTCGTGGGGGACCAACTTTATTTTTTAGAATTAAAGCATTCTTTTGGAAAATCGACTGAATTTGGCATCCACTGAACTTGTGAAAGACTTTGTGAAAAGGTATTTTTCATTGCATGGCACTAGACGAATTATTTGGAACTGCTGCCACAGGCTTGAACTAAAGTTATGGTAACACTTTACGGTAAGGGTACATGAATTAATGCATGAATTAATTCATGATTTGTGCATTACTTCATTCCTTTATATCTTATGAATCATCAGGAATTGACATGCGTTCAATAACCTAGTTTTGCCTTAAATCACTTTTTGGAATGGTTTTGTATAGGGGTGCAACAGATCACAAAACTCACAGTTTGATCGGATCACGGTTATGAGTGACAAATCAGATACATTTTCGGATCAGCACAAAAAAAGGGGGGAATTTAAATGATTTATTAAAAATGTAATAACAATCACTTTTAACAATACCTTCTTTCACCAGTAAATTGCTGTTAAACAAAAACAGATGAGAAAAGGGTATTTTACCAGTTTACGAGTTTTACCAGTTTTAAGTAAATGCAACCTTTATTCACGTCTGTGTTGTTTTTCCAACAACAGCAGTGACCAAGTGACCAAGTTTGTGTCTTTTAGCTCATAGCTTTAACGGCAGACTTTTGTACGTCCCGCTGTTGGAATCCTCTACAATACAGTCACACTTTTACACCATTTAGCTGTCAGCATTTTAACCGTTTAACCGGGACAATTTCATAGTGGTTGGTGTAAACCTTGACATTTTAGCGTCCCAACAGGCTTTTGTCAAGACTCGGGACAAGCAACTTAAAATCGGGACTGTCCCGGTCAAACTGGGGCGTCTGGTCACCCTAGATTATAAAGACAGTAGCGCTCATGTTTACATTCGGGCGCCATCTTAGAAAACAGTCATGAGCAGTTGAATCACGAACGCTGTGTTTGAGCTACGTTACTGGTTACTGGTTGCTTGTGCTTATGACAGCGCAAGATGTAAACATTAATGTGGTCACTTTTCGGCTCAGCTGTAACATTTGCTAACTTAAGTGAGCTAGCAGTATGGGTTAGCTTTTCCACAAGCTAGCAAGTAATGCTTCCTATTGCATGGCCATACGGTTGGTGGGTGTAGTTCGTTAGAATGTTTACTACATGAAACTGCTCACAACCAGGTCTGTGGATTATCTTGAGTTACAAGGTCATGATTCCTGGAAAGAGACATTGCTGTTGAGTTTTTCAAATGTATTGTTTGGCGCTTTGAGCACCTCAAGACAAGTGCCATCTAGTTCCATTATATTGGAGAGAAGGCAGACATCTCCATGGCCGATATCTCCAACACTGGGCAACTCTCTCAGCACATTTTTTATTTTAGATTTTGGGGTGAACTGTCCCTTTAAGACTGCACTTGATTGACATGTTAATTTGGGTCATTGGAGACATACAAAGGCAAACATGTAAAGGTGCATATAGACATATTATTATACACGTGCACAATTATATATGTAAATGCCCGTTTAAATACAGTCTTTAAAATTGACCTCTTCTTCCAGTTCCCTATTATTGTGGGTATGCAGATGCCAACAGAGTAGCAGCAAAGACTGTAGACATTCACACACACAACCCTCATACAGTTATTCTGCTTCCTGGTGCTTCCTGAACACAAAGCCAGAGTATTCCCTTGATATGGAGCAATTAGCAGTTCTAATAAAAAGCCAGCCTCGTTAGAGTGGGAGAAGCTCGTTAGTCTTCCCGATAATTACACTGAAGCACCAGGGAGGACAGGCGAGACCAGGGTCACCTCATTCACTGGCCATCACTCACACACACATACACACACTCCGACATAGCAGGTACAATGGAAACAAACTCACCTTCTCATGTTAATCAGGCTTTTCAGACCATGCCCTCAACACCAAAGGGGTTTTCCTGTGTGATATCTTTCTTGCCTCTATCTCTGTCTCTGTCTCTTTCTCTCTCTCACACACACACACACACACACACACACACACACACACACACACACACACACAGTCTTTTGTCACATAATCTGACACAGTTGAAAGACTACATTATCAGTGCTATTGGTACTTGCTATGGGGCTTATCGTTGGTCCCCGGCGGATGGGCCCAGACACAGGCTCAGACTAGTCCAGGTTGAGTAGAGTCGACAGGTTGTCGGTGGGCGGAGGCTTTGTATGGGAGGGGCGGGGCAGGGATGGAGTGATGAAAAGTCAAACACTCAGACTGACAGCTAACATCGCCCACCACCATGAGATTGAGATTCGTTGATTGAAAACTATTGGATGGATTGTTAAGTGATGATGAGCAAATGTTGTGTAGCATGTAGCATGCTAACTTACGTTGCTTTCACACCTACCTCGTTTGGTTAATTTAAAACAAACTCTGATCCGCTTGAAAACGGGGGTCTCGGTTCGCTTCCAAGTAAACTAGAGTTTGGTTCACCCTAAGTGAGAACGCGATCCGACCCAAATACAGGAAGTTGACCAAAAACAATGTGCAATTTCAACCTTGCACACAATTTATGGACTTATACAAGATTTAAGGGATGATAACTTTCAGATCCATAAGCTGTTCTGACTATACATCGCTGGTCGTCTGTGTGATAACACATCATCGTCTCTCTCTCATCAGGTTCGTCCCTCTCCTTCATTTGTTGTCTTTCAGCTGCTCATTATTCGCCTTCTTCTAAAATATTAGAAACACTAAAACATAGCCAGAAAAGCGAAGACGTTATGAATTTGTTTTTGCTACATCATTTCTGAGACCAGAAGTGTCAGCAAATTTCGGATATTCTGTCCAATACATTTCCTTACAGTGTTTGGTGCGTGGACATTGTACCTGCTAAAAATCTGCATGTTAGCATGCTGACGCTGCATCAAAGCACCACTGTGGCTAAGTACAGCCTCGCAGAGCTGCTAACATGGCTGCATCCCAAACTGTATTTCCAAAATAATTCATAGAACTACTGTTTGCCTTAGTTTCTTGGTAGCTTTTATAAGCCAAGATCAAACCATTTCATATTCATTTGTATGGAAACAGAAAAAGACAAATGTCAATGAGAACAACTACATTGAGTACATTGTCTCAATCAGCAAATGTTTAATATTTTTTTACTGAGACAAAACTGGTCTGAGAACTGGTCTTTGTCTGTCCCACTTCTTACTAGATGGTAGCTGTAATGCACAATGGTGTTGTTTGCCAACCCAAAGAAGAAGGGATTTAGCCTTTTCTATTGTTTTGGCATTTTAACAAAACATTTCCTATGTGATGGTAAGTGTGTGCAATTATTAGCCCTCTGATGTACATCTTTATTAGGTATGGTACAGATAAGTCTTTTATAAAGAGCAACTTGTATAAACTGAAAGGGATGTGGCGCCTTACACACACACACACACACACACACACACACACACACACACACACACACACACACACAAATGCACACATAAGCCAACACAATGGTCAGTGCAGTTTGTAAGAATAAAGCACCATGCTCACGGAGGTCAATCTGACATGAGCAAGTCTTATCTCCAACACGGTCTGTGTCTAACCTGACAGCTCCCGGCTCGGGTAGGCACTGATGCTGACGGGGTATCAGCCAGCAGCCAGTGGGTTGTTTCATTGTTCTCTGACAGAAAGAGAATTCAGAGTTACTCAGACAAAAGCAGTACTGTCCAGAGGAGTATAAGTGAAGATGCTGGAATGTTGCAGCATCTAATAATACAAACTCAAGAAAACAAATTTTCTGATAATTTTCCTTTCTTCGTCTTGTTTTAAATCTCAGGGGATGAAACAAAAACAATGAGCTCAATCTGACTTGTGTGACACTGACACTAGACTGACTCTCTTCAGTCCGGCTATCACTCAGAATCTCATTCCTCTTTTCAATTTCATTATCGTCAAAGCTTTGCTTGCATCTCAGCTGGAAACAAATTTCCACCAAAGACAAACACAGATGGGCAGATCCAATACAGCCCTGCTCTTCCCAGTCAGACTTCCCACTGATGTCCCTTGACAGGGACACAGAGACAGCAGAGCGGGGCGGGATGCAGAAGGGAAAGATGTGATGAGCCGCCAAGGGTTCACATCATTAATTACCCAGACATCACCTCTCCCGTCGCCGAGGATTCTGCAGGAAAAGGTCAGCCGTCTGGCTCGCATAAAGACCAGCTCGCCATGCATGTCACGGCCCCCGCTGGCCCAGCCAGTGCTCTGCCCACGTCACACTTCAGAGACATGACTAATACCTCAACAAGACTTCTAATAGCCCCCAAAATGCCACAGCAGTGCCTGTTAATGCTGACATAAACAACACCTACACTTGGAGGCTAAGACTAAGGCCACCGACGAGTAAGGAAAGCTAGGGAAGGACTGAAGGGAGAACAGAGGAAGAGAGGTAGTGGAGTCGGCAGGAAACAAGCAGTAAATAGCAAGAAAAAAGCAGGGGTAAAGGATTTAAAGTCATTATTAAAAGCAAGAGGAGTTATAAATAGATGAGACCTTAGTGTGATGAAGTGGGCAGAGCTGGCCTGTACTGAACAAGGCTGGTACTGGAAGGAAACAACAAAATATCAATATTTGACCTTTTGGGAATAGAAGATCTTCTTTTAGTTTATGTTAATGTTTAACTTGTGTGTGATAACATTACATACTTTAAGGATTACTACAGCATGTGCTTTAATAGTATTTAAAGAAATACCCAGACTTTGCTGAAATAAATCAGCACAGCTTGCTGGAAAGAAATAAAGCCCAGTGGCTGGCAGGTGAAATTATTGCTTTTAAATAGGATAACATCAGCTGGTCACAGACTAAGTCAATTAAGCAACAATCTGGCATAGCATACATCAGCAAGATCAACACGCTGAGAGAGGACCTCACTTGTCCCAGCACAGCACTCTATTATAACCCACTTTCATTAAACAGCAGCTCCTCCACAATTTCTCACCCACTCTCCTTTCTTTCCCTTGTTACTCATGTTTGAATACAAGCAGTGTTTCCCCCCCCGGGGGAACTCCGGTGAAAGACTGAGGGGGCAAGTGTTGAAAAGACTGCACACTTGAACTTGTTATTTCCCTGGCTTATTGTGCGAGGAGATGATTTTTGTAGGAAGCAGACCGAATCCACTCTGCTTTAAAGCGTGAAGAGACACGGGAAGAGGAAGAGAGACCAAAGGTGGGGACTAATCACGAGCAGGTGATAATTGTATTGTTTGTCTTTTTTAAATAGAAAGGTTGGGAGGGAAAAGACGGAAAGTGGCTAAATACGAGGTAGTCTATATAACATTAGAGTAAAACAACACCACAACAAACTACAGCCAGATGACCACAGATGTAAATTCACATCTCTGACACATTCTCAAAAAAGATTTGGCATAATAAGCTTCACATATTTAGCTTTTATGACAGGTTATTGTAATGGATTCCATTATATTCTACATCCTATCATAGGTCCACCCACTATATGGGATTATTGTGTAATGCAACAGGAACAAAAAACTTTATTATTGCCCCATATTGGTTAAATGTACTTTAAAATAATAGGATGTCCATTGACCTTTTACCAACCATTATTCCACTTCCACCCCTGGGACATTAGAACAGTGTAACACATGTTTTTGGAAACAGAGAAAAACACTCACCGGAAAGAATAAAAATCAAATCCAGCTCCTTCCTGCAGTGAGGTTAAAGTTCTCTCAGCAGAGCAGCTGATCCTAACTGGACCTGCAAATGATACTAAGTCAAAGTCCCAATATCGGGACAAAAGAAATTTCAAGTGCATGGCATTACTTGTGGGGCTATTCATTCAGATTAGTCTGATCAGCAGGTACAGAGAAAAAGTGACTGGCAGGCTCTGCTGGCCACAGCATCTTTTTTCTCTTCTCCTTTTTTCTTTTCCTTATCCTCTCTTTCTCTCCTCAGCCTTCTTTCATTTGCCATTCTCTGCTCTCTCCACTGCTCTCCTGTCCTCTGTGACGGAAAATGCACATAGTCTGCCACAGGTAATTGCTTTCTCTCGCATGCAGTCTAATGTACTCTCTCTCTCTGCTCTTCTCTCATTGTTTTCCTCCGTCCTTTTCCCTATAAAAAAGATAACTGTCAGATGTCCATACAGTTACTGCCAATAGTTCGATTTTGGTTCCAAAAAAAAATAAAAAATTGAGGTAAGTTGCCGAAATCGCTCATTCAGTCAAAATAACCGACGTGGATTTCAGACAGTCCTGAATTGTTTTTTTTTTATCACACAGAAGCGTGTTTCATGTTGGCAGCAGGGATGACTGACGTTGTGTCTGTCTGGCCTAATCAACGGAGCGCTGGGTCACCTGTTTTGCTTGACAGATAAGAAGCCCTCATTCATCTCACACAGACACACACCTCCCCACACACGCAGTTGTCTGAGGCCATCACAAATTAGCACCGGCCGTCACAGTTTCCTTGCCAACTGGCCTGTAACCAGGCAACGTTGGTCGTGTGAAGATGTCTTCAGTGGGTACGGCGGGTGTACAGTAAACACACAGATGGGGCTTGATATGTTGAAAGGGTTAGATACTAAAGTATCTATCTAATAAAGGAAGTTATATCTGTCCGTCAGTCAGTCCGGCTGTCTGCCAGTGAGACAATCAGTGGTCACATATCAAGGAAGTAAACCCGGAAGCTTAGAAAGTTTTTTGGCGAAAGCGCCACTAAGCAACTCCCATAGGAATGAATGGGGCTCCACCATTAACGTTGCATCCAGGTCTAATAATACTGATAATCCATGGTCACAGTTCTTCTGCATCATGTATTGCCCGCACTGCAGTGTAACAGAGCCGGATGTTGAAAAATGTCCTTTTAATCAGAGCATAAGAATCTAGCAGATGATAAATATTTTTGGAACTTATTAACCACGAAAAGCAAGCAGGCAAGAAACGATCTCCGCTCCGTTTGAGTAGGCCTACCGCCCCTACACATGCAGCACCGTCACATACACAACAAACATGCCATCCGTCTGAGAATATTAACTAGGCTTAATAATATTGGATGTTGGTGCATAATAAATAATGTTGGATTACTATTCCTTATTATTAATAAACTTTTAATAGTAGCCAGGCCGGGCTTTAGGGCCCTGCAGACTGACTCCAGCACATCTTTAAAGTGATGGTTCGGAGTAATTTCACCCTAGGGACCTTTGCACCATGACCTCGAGCCAAACACCCCCCGAGAAGCTTTTTTCACCTGGGTCTAACATTGGGAGAGTTAGCGTAGCGTAGCGTCATCAGCTGAATAGCTTAGCGCAGGGGCTAATAGACCCACGTTTGTATCTGGTAAATGACCCCACTAATAATGCCCAAAATAATACCAAACGTCTACAGTAGTACATATAGGTTATGTACTCATAAAACGATGGATTGGAAAGTTTGTAAGTACACCAGAAGTTTATGAACACTTGCCTGCTGGCTTCTGCTCTCTGCTGTTGTTGCTGCTGCCGGCAGTAAGACGAGTGCTTAGGGCTGTCTACAAATTACAACACCGAAAAGAGATGCAACAAATATATTTTTTAATTTAACTTTTTTTTTAAAGTAAGTGCTGTAGTATAACTAGCAGGAGACAAGAAATAACTGAGATAAGTTTGGAGACATTACCTTATTTAATCATTAAATTAATAAATATTTTTGTTGTATCTCTTTTCGGTGTAGTAATTTGTAGACGGCCCTAAGGACTTGTCTTACTGCAGGTAGCAGCAGCAGCAGCTGCAGCAACAGGGAGCAGAAGAGAGCAGGCAAGTGTTCATAAACTTCTGGTGTACTTACAAACTTTCCAATCCATCGTTTTATGAGTACATAACCTATTTGTACTAGTGTAAAAGTGTGGTATCATTTCGGGCATTATTAGTCGCGTCATTTACGAGATACAAACGTGGGTCCATTAGCCCCTGCGCTAATAAGCTATTCAGCTGATAACGCTACTCTACGCTAACTCTCCCAATGTTAGACCCAGGTGAAAAAAGCTTCTGGGGGGCGTTTGGCTCGAGGTCATAGTGCAAAGGACCCTAGGGTGAAATTACTCCAAACCATCACTTTAACTGTCTGCCTGCGGTTTTAACTTTGCTGAATGGGAGCAGGCGGTCAAAAAATAATGTTAAAATGATGGTGTCAACAAATGAAGCAGCTTAACCATTATTTGATCTGCATACCCTGATCTAACATGTAATTACATCCAAACCACAGGAGCTGTGACACCTTTAGCAACAACTGCCGTCTCTCTGCAAGTACATTGTGACCTTGCATGTAAGGCTGGGCAATATGGAGAAAATCAGATATCAAGATATTATAGACCAAATACCTCAATGTCGATATTGTGACAATGCTGTAGGGTTGAAAAATTACTGCTTTAACAAAATATTTTCACAATGACATTTTAGATAAATAATCATCAGTAATGTTGATTTAATGACAAAGTGGGTAAAGGCAGTCTGGTAAGTTCAGAAAAGGACATCACTTTACTGTAATGCAGCCTTTAAAACCAGGAAAAGACAACACTTATGCCATATTAAGATATTATGATATTCAAAATCTTAGACAATATCTTGTCTCATATCACGATATTGATATAATATCGATATATTGCCTTTTTGCATGCTCAATGTTCTTGAAACTAAAGGAAGAAATCTTAACTGAACAGGTTGTTTTCAACAAGGTTAATCCTTCAAGATGACGAAAAATCTCACAGTCATAATTTTAGTCCATCTGTGCATGGCAGGCATTCTAACCAAGATAATGATCAGTGCCCTCAAAGCTTTAGGTGATATCAAAGCAGCCCTTTGACTGTGTGAGTCTACGTTATTTCAAGAATGCTCATCTTTTTTCTTTGTCATGGACACTTAAAGTGGACATATTATGCTTTTCCGTATTTTCTGTCATATGTACAATGTTATAATGTCGGATTTTCAAATAATGAGGTAAACCTATTTTAGAGAAACCCGGTGAGCTAAAACGGTCAGATTTCCAACTGTTATGAATGCTCCCGTTTCAACAATTTTTTTCTATTCTCGGCTAAGAGTTGTGTAACACAACTTAAGCCAGCCTTCTATGATTGGTCATCTGCTCCAGGTAGGCAGGACTGTTTTTTCTTTTCTTTTTTTTTTAAGCTACTGCTTTTTTTAAGTGTTTACATTGTTGCATGTAGCTATATGCTAACAGCAGTAAAAGATGTCATCTTGGCCAGTGTTGTTAAATTCTCCCCAATTTTGTGTCACATTAATGCTGAAACATGTCCGATTGGGTAGTGTTTGGTTCAGAAGCCTTAATCTGTGATTTTTTTGCGATGGGATTGTGTGCTTTTCTTTTGCATTGTTTCTGTTTTTTTTTGGGTTGTGTGCTTTTCTTTTTGCATCGTTTCTATATTTGCAGCACATTTGTGTATTTGGTTGTGTTGTGTGTATTTGCAGCGCGTTTGCTAAATGCTACACGGTTTGTCAAATTTGTGAAGATGGTTTCTTAATTTGCTTGTGTTTTGTCTATTTGTGTGTGTTTCATTAAATTGCAGTGCTTTTGCCCCTGTCGGCCACCGTACAAGAGGGAGACAAGATGCAATCATAATATCATCAGGTCTTTTATTTGACAGATGCTGCAATATCAAGCAGGAAGATTGTTCATCATCTCTGGATGCTATAAAAGTCCTGCATTGCTTGTTGTCGGTTGAAGCTTGCTCCGTGGAGCCATAGGGGACTGTAAGTGACTTAGGTATACTGTATATCATTTTTACTGTATTTGCCCTCAGTGTGAATTGGGCAACATGTTATTTGACCAGTTCGGACACTGCTCAAGCAGATTACTACTACTACAATACCCTTTCCCCACAAAATTAGCATGTATAAGCATGTTTTTCACGTTCAGGGTAAACAGTAGAAAGCTGCATGGAGGCCAGTGAAAATGTTAGGGTGGTTAATCCTCCTTTTATCTGTTACTATTTCGAAACTCTTTCAAACTTGGTGACGACTTATTTGGAACGATCTCCAAGCGCTGCTTGGCTGGAGATGTATGGAATTTGTGGCTGAGATGACAGAAGTTACTGAAAGGTATCATAGCATCGTGCCTTAACAGGGGAGAAAATGAGTGTGTCCACCCGGGTGTCATGTTTCCATCACTGCTGATTGGAGCTGGAGCCGATTAATAGTCATAAATACTACAGTCATTTGTTCAAGGATTGAATGCCGATTGTAAACTTTCCCACTGCAGACAAAAGCCAGATGTGAGTGAGACCAGTGGGAAAGGGGTATAGGACTACTACAACACAGTCTAGCTCTTTCTTCCATAAATTCTGACCAAATAAAGAAAAGAAATCAAATTGCACCAGACGGTCAACACCATCTGGCATGTGGAATAACATTTGCAAAAGTTTCTTTTTGCTACTGCATGTTTGTGATAGGTTGAATCCAAATAAATTCAGTTTTCTCCTTAAAAACGCAAACAAGCATTTAAGAAAGCATTTTAAGATCAACTATAGAGCCAGAAGAGTGGATGAAGGTACAAAACAGAGAGAAAAAGATGTGTTTTCAAAATGATCTGCATTAGTGTAGATATGACAGACAGCTTGATAGTTTCAAACAGGGGGGAGAGACAGACTAAATGAGAGAGAGAGAGCTGTATTATCTCACCAGGGTGTCTCCAGAGACAGAGGGGATTGCAGCAGACAGCCAAACGGCTCTAGCAGACTCTTTAGCATGTGTTCAAATAAACACTTTACCCCCTGTCGCTGCTTGTGAAAACAGTCACACTGGAGAGAAGCATGTATGAAGACCCAATGAAACACAAACAAAAACACAGCCTAGAATCCAAGATGTACAAACACCCACCAGGAAGGGAAAGCTTAAACCACTGTGGGTAATAATGTCACTCTCACTGAGATACAAACGCAAGACCTACTTGCCGAAAGCTACAGAAGTAAAAAACTCTTTTGGCAACCTTGTCAAACGAACACGTAGACACAAAGATGTGATGGAGTATCCATGTCACTCAAGCACAGGGCACAGGCAGGTCACCACGTAGACAAAGATGGAGATTGGTGACCTTTTCCCCCCAAACCTCCCATTTACAACAAGGTGAGAACCCCTTATTATCAGCAGGCCCAACCCACTACCAAACATGCCTTTACTGCTGCACGCATTCAGCAGCTCTTCACAGAATAAGAAGGGGAACAAAAAGAAGGGAGAAACATTTGTTTAACGAGCCGTCCCCGGGCTGTCTTTCACTCCCATTCAGTCCCTTCTTCTGCTCCAAGCCTGCCCCGAGGTCAATCCCCTGCACCACTGATGGCAGCGGTTCCATTCAACGTAGAGATTTATGATCTCTAATAGCTGGCAAACGGACCCAAGGCTTGGGCTGCCTTGAGGGGAGGCCCCCGACGTATTTTCTTCAAATCGCAAGAAGAAAAGGCATCAAAAAAGGGGGAGCCAAGTGAGGCTGGGGTTGAGGATGGGGGACTGTCGGAAACATTTTCAAGGTTGCCATCTGGTTCGGGTAGGACCCTTCAAACTGTCTGCCAATCTCCAACCAGAACCCCTCCCCTACCAGATGGATAAGGCTGTGGGGAGAAAAGGACATATTAGAACAGTACGAGGGACAAACGCTCTCTGCCACCACTGACATGTCACTTTCTGGACTTGGTTTTGGGGGCAATTCTGAAAGCAGGAGCTTTTATTAATCTACTGAAATCAGGCGGTCAGCCAGTCAGCTGTCTCCTGATCCTTGGTGGTGGTGGAAAGCCCCACTAGGGCACCCTCTACTTCATAATCCTATTCCCATAATCCTCAGAGGTCAGCCAGCAAGAAACAATCCCCACTCTTTCAATAACCAGCTCCCCTTTCCTTTTAAGGCGGAACAGGAGTTCTTTGAAACTGCACTATTGAAGTAGGAAAATAAAACTTCCAGGAAAGCCATTTCAGGGTGCTAAAGAGGTGAGGCAGATATAATGCCTTCATGCAGAAGCCAAGGGATTCACATCTTCATGAAATCATCAGGACAATTTCACCTTTGTACAGGCAGATGATTTTCTTATTGTCAGTCATAGGGCTGGGATGATTCTTCGACATAATCGATTACGTAAATGCGTCAAAACAAATAATTTGCGTCGACGCGTCATGCATAGACAGCTAAAAATAACATGGCTGCCTCCAACAACAGTGCAAGTATGGATTCCTCGCAAGTTCAACAACACGTTGAGAAAAAGGCTTGCCCACAGTCTTCTAAAGTGTGGGAGTATTTTACTCTTAATGCCAACAACCACGTGGTAGTCTGCAGACTTTGTTAAATGCCTCCCTGAGTCAGGATAACAGCAGCAAAACACCCTAAATTCTGCTCACATTTTTGTCCCTTTCCCTCCCAAGTAGAGTTTAGATTCTCGGACACAACATGCATGGGCTCAGTTAGGGTCGAGCTCGATTTTTTGGGCCCGATCTAAGCTTTACTCCCAAGCATGTACGATTATCAACATATTGACATGGAATGTGTTCCCGGTAGTAGCCCAACGGTACGTTAGTCTGTTGATTCGTTTTAATGCCTCGCTATGACTTAACATTAAGCATCATCAAACCCTGTCAGTCTGCAGTGTTATTTTTTTGGTTTACCTTCATCATGAGTGACCCAATCGATTACAGACTGTTAGATTAGACACTCTACAACTTGCCTTACGTTGGATTTATTTGATACATCTGATTTCATATGTTACTTGGATGTTAAACAAGAGCGTATTCATTATTTTACCTACTACTGTACAGCACTTGCTCTATTTAATTTAAGTTTTTATTTTTGTATTCCTCCTGAAAGCGACTTTATATTGTTGTTGGACTGATAGCCTACATCTGGCTTCAGGTTGCACTACAAATTCATTTTACTTTAACAGTGCAGTGTTAAACTATTTTAATAAATAGAGATTTGAACCTTATTGAAATTTGTTTTGTGTAAATAGTTAATAATTGAGCAATGGGAAAATAATCGCTAATTGAAAAATTAATTGTTAGATTAATCAAAAAATGTATCATTAGATTAGTCGACAAATCGAAAAATTAATCGCTAGATTAATCGTTTAAAAAATAATCGTTTGGGACAGCCCTAGTCAATCAAGACATACAAGTCTCTCTTTCTGATTTTGTGCGTGAGCGCTTTTTCTCTGATTTAAAGGAATAGTTTGGCATTTTGTGTAATACGCTCATTTTATTTCTTGCTAAGAAGGTTGACACCACTGTCTGTACGATAAAAGCTGGTTAGCTTAGCTTAGCGATAAGACTGGAAACAGGTCAAAACAGCTAGCCTGGCACTGTCCACAGGTAAAACATTCCACCTACCAACAGCGCTAAAGCTCACTAATTATCATGTTATCACTTCAATGACATTTTATAGAGCTTTTATTCAAGTGCTTTACTGTCTTGTTCATTTGGTGCTGTTTATATGAACTTCAAAATGTTTCAAAGAAAAGTGAGCTTAAGAGGCAGAGGAAGTGAAATTGCTTGCCACTTCCATCATCCTTCCCTGTGTGATTAGTTGGAGCAGAGTCTCTCTCTCCAACTCACAGTTTTCATTGCGGTATAAGAGAGACTCAAAATAATGAGATCTGCAGTGGCAGTCAAGATAATGAACAGAACTGTGAACCTTGACGTCTTTAGACAGAAAATACTGAACATACTAAACACACACACACAGCTGTTTTATTGGAGTACACAGACAACATACAGTAAACACATAAACACTGTTACATATATGCCATTAAAAAACATTAAAGCTATAGTGCGTAGTTTCTGTCGCCCCCATGAGGAATTCTAAGTAATGACTACAACACTGTTGTTGCATCCACATGACACAAGCCTTCCGTAATCGCACAAGCGCCACCGCCTCTTCTCCACGCAGTTGCTAGTAGTCAAGGAAGACACAGAGGATTAAAAAAACATGATGGACTCTTCAGAAGAGGTAATTATCTTCACTTGAGTTTCTGCGTGCAAAAGTCACCAGATGACAACAATTTTTAAACACAGCCATGCTGAGAAATACAGAGAGAGTTTTGTGAAGCTGATAGACTTAATTACATTTGTATCAAGTCATTTGGCAATGGCTTGAATGTAATGGGCGTTCATTAATATAAAAAAAGTTACGCACTAAGTTTCTTTTGGAAAGGCTCTGCTGTAAAAGTACTGAATAAAAAGGGATCCTTATTCCACCTGTAATGGAACTGTAAGTTATCACAATCTGGCAGCTGTTCCCATGAAGGAGAAAATTCTTATCATAATGACATTCTCAGTGCCAGACCTGACAGGTACCCTGATGAGCCATGGCATCTGCAACTGTGGCTGTGGTAAACCCAGCGACAAAGATAAGAATTCACCCAGTTTGCCCCGAAACGCTGAGAAGATTTCTATTAGACACAGCGAGACTGCCAGGTTGATTATGTTGTCACTGGACAGGACAGCCTAAAGGCTCTCCTAGGCCCTGTTTTCACACTTACATGCAGTAATCCGATTCCAAGCGGACAGCTGTAAATATAAGTGTGACTGCACCCAAAATGCATCAGGGACATGCTGGGATTTGATCACTACAGTCACATTTGGAGGTGACATGACCACATAAAAACAAAAAATCCCTGGTGGGTTTGCAAAGGATTTGGGATTGATCCAAACACTGAAAATATTCCAAATGTATAGTTATAAAAAAGAGGATAGCTCCCCTGTTGCTACAGTTCTTAACACTTGCTCCATCCTACATGTCACGCGAACAGTTACTGTTGTTATTCAAGACAGTACAGCAACAGCAAAAGTACAGCAAGTGGGAGTTCAACAGCTAGTGGGGAGGTTCTTGAGAAACCTCCAAATTGATGCAATAAATACAGTTTTATGGCCTCATAGCACAAAATGATAATAACAGATCTCCAAGGGACTGGCAGAGTAATCTGCCGTGACAGTTTCTGAGCTATACGTTTTGAGAAACAGAACAGAGTAAATGTATTACCTGGCTTTTTTAAACAAAGTACTGCATAGACACATTGCAGTTGCAAAACCTCTCAAAGGGGCTCTAACAATTCATCTTCAAAACAATATCTGGAAATAGCTATGTAAAAGGTTAATTCAGAAAGCCTTTTCAAGAGGGAACACTGCATCATGCCAATAATTACTTGCTTTGCAGTAGGAATGCTCTGATCTGACCGGCCAGATTGGGATCAGCCCAGATACTGAACTTATTCAGGCCACAATGTGAATGATCCATATTACATACTGTTTCTTTGACTATGTGGCTTCTCTCACAGTTACATTTACAGTAGGCAGTCATGGTGGCCCACCGAATTAGATTTTAGTACCTAAGAAATCCCTGGACTCATTTTACCTTAAAAATACAATGGTCTGGTCTTGGATTAGTACTTTGTTTTGCCAGATACTCTAAGTTTAGTTACTGGACAAGGTATTGGGAGAGAAAAAGTTGGATCAGAGCATCACTACTAGATTTCTTGCCTTCAGTATTAATTTTTTTAAAGACCCAAACACCCAACTTACATAAAAGTCTACCTGCTCAACTATAAAATGATCAAGTGTAACAAGATATTTGGGCTAAAGCCCTGCGACAATATACTACTACACAGTGATTTATTACCTCTTCACTAGACTAAACTCTACACAAAAGACATGTCTGCATTGTAAAAATATGACTCTAGTTTTGTATCTTATTTACAGAAAACTGTATTTTGTTATTGCAGTCCGCACTGCTGAACAACAGAAGTTAATCTCTTTTTATTAAAAAATAAATAATGTGTCTATATAATTAGGGCCATGAATGTAATTCAGAGAAGGGGATCACAGAATAATCACTGACCCTCATATTTCATAGTAAACGTGAGTACAATTTATTATCAGTGAGACCAACTCCATCTTTTACCTAATGTTTTGGACCTATTTTGGCATTTTATCAATGAATCATACACAAGACATCTGGCAAAGTTTTTATAGACTGAACAGTTCCATGTACCAAATGAGCTGTGTATATTTTGTTATGGTCTGTTTTTTTGTGTGATGTGGTTTCTCCTTGTCACAGTTAGCCACTTCAGCACTTTGGCTCTGCTGGCAGGCTTTGGCAGCGATGCCCTGTAAGACGACACGGACAGGGGACAGGAGTGGAACGGAGATCTGGGTGAAAGCTAAGCACTGTCGCTCACCTTGGGCAACTGCTGAGCCTGCCGGGCTGGGCCGGGCCAGGTTGCCATGACAAAAGCAAAACAGCCAGGGCATCCGAGAATAACTGAATACTTTTATTTAACAGGCCAAAACCCAGCTTTACTGTCCGAGAAAATTGAGCAGGTCATGTTGTAAATGACACTGATGGTGTTTACAGTCCGTGCTTTGCTTTCCAACAGTAATCTGATGTTAACCTGATTAACTCAATATGTTAAAGTGTTTGACATATTCAGTGTAACTATGGACATAACCACTTAAGATAGGAAGTTGATCCAAAAACAAATGTGTCATACTGCCTTTATGTGTTAAGATGTTTCCAAGTAGAGAAATATTTTTTTTCCGATTGTTCCGACACCGCATGAATGCAGCACAAACGCCCTGCAATCTTGCAATGTTAAAGAAAGTGAAAATAATTTGTGTATCTGCATGTACTTCGGATTCACTCCAAAATGTAATGGATTCTTCCCTGGCCCATGCTACACCCTTCCACCAAGTTTCATGAAAATTGGGCTAGTAGTTTTTCCGTAATCCTACTGACAGACAGACAATCAAACAAACAAACGAACTTGAAAACATAACCTCTTTGGCAGAGGTAATAAAGAGAAATAATAACAATTATCACAGGCATAGATAATGATATCATGTGGTTTAATAATTCATAAATTTTTATGAACAAATAGACAACAAATGCTGTAGCTCCTCCAGTGACAGGCATGAGGCAAGAGGTCTTGATTTGAATACAGGGCTTTAATGCTGGTCAACCCGTGAGAACTGGTTTAAAGAAAGAAAAAATACATTAACAAAATAATGCTATATGCATGGCTCACACATCTGGCGTTACAATCAAGCTCATACAGCACACAAACGTCATTGCTGCTTATCACACAGAGGTGCTAAAACATCCTTTTAAATGTCCTTTATCTTCTTCTGTTTACTTTCTTTGTAAGTATGCACATAAACATGATAACAGTGGAAAAATAATTAAAGTTTCTTCGGTGCGTCGCTAAAAGGCGCTCGGGTGAAAACACTCGGGCGGAACTAAGAATTAGTTCCGTCTTGCTGTAAACGTACAATGCAGAAGAAATTAAATAATAAACAGTGCAAATACATGAAATAAACTAAAGTTCTAATACATGAAATAAACTTTAGCTCCTTTCTTCCTTCCTTAATGTGAAATGGTCCGAAGCAGTCCATTCCACAGTAAGTGAATGGAGCAGTTGTTTCCATCCGCTCTTCTGGAAGGTCTGCCATCCTTTGTTGCTCTGTGCATCTTTGGAACCTTCTGCAACTTGTGCACTTGTGAATATGGGATGAAACAAGCTTGCTGCAACCCAGGATCCATATGCCATTGGATCGGAGTTCATTTATAGTCATTCCTCGACCTTGATGGTACACTCTCTCATGATAGTGCTTTACGAGCAATGCAGAAACATGACTGTCTCTAGGAAGTACTGCTGGATGCCTCACATGTGGATGTAGGGCAGCATTAGCTAAGCGGCCTCCTACTCTGATTACACCTTGATCATCCAGGAACGGACATAGTTTGTGCAACTGGTTGGCTTTGTCTTTGATCTTTGTCTCCTTATGATGTCTAAGGCGTTGAATTTCTTGAGAGAGAGTTGCTTCCTGGACCATCTTGATTATGGTCAGCGCCAACTCTTTCCTTTCCTCCAAGTTCGAGGCCTCACAGGACTTTGGCTTGAGACCTTTGATTTCCTTAGCACGGCGCTTGAGTCTGGCAACAGCCTTCACCATTCTTGCCCAGTCTGAGAACTTGTGTAGACGATCTAAAATTATTTTTGCTTCTTCTGCCTGAGTGTCATGAACCTGAGCTTTCTTGACCTCTGGGTCACTGCTCTCGATCTCTCCCACCATGACAACTCCAGTTGGTAGCTCTTTTTGCCAAAGAAGGTCTGGACCTGTGAACCAGTTAGAAGCTGTGAGTTGTTCTGCTGTGACACCCCTTGAGGCGTGGTCAGCTGGGTTGTCTTCTGAAGCTACATATCTCCATTGTCCGGCCTCTGTGCTTAGCTTGATGCGTTCAACTCTATTTGCTACAAAAACATGAAATCTTCTGGCTTCATTACTGATGTATCCAAGTACAACCTTTGAGTCAGTCCAGAAACATTCTTGTTGGCAGTCTATTTCTAGTTCTTTCTTCAGCATGTCACTGGTCCGGACTGCTACCACTGCTGCTGACAGCTCGAGTCTTGGTATGGTCGTGACTTTAGTAGGAGCAACTCTTGACTTTCCCATGACCAAGGAGCAGTGGACCTCACCTGATGTACTGACTGCTCTTAGATACGAGCACTCTCCATAGCCTGACACGCTGGCGTCAGAGAAGTGGTGGAGCTCATAATGCTGAACCTTGAAGCTTGATGGCAGATAGTATCTTTGGATTCTCACACCAGCCAAGTTTTTTAGATCTTGCAACCAAGACTCCCACAGGGGTCGAAGGTCATCAGGCAAAGGATCATCCCAACCGAGCTTGTCACGACACATCTGCTGCAGGATCTGCTTTCCTACCAGGATGAAGGGTGCCACAAATCCAAGTGGGTCGTACACCGAGGCAACTGTAGACAAGACCCCTCTGCGGGTGAGTGGATTTTCTTTGACAACCACTCTGAACTGCAGCTCATCAGAAGTCACACACCACTGTACTCCTAGTGCTCTTTCCATGTGTGGTTCTCCCAACATCATGGTCAGGTCCTTGACGGCTTTAGCACACTCTTCCTCAGGAATTGTGGCTAAGACTTCTTTGCTGTTGGAGATGAACTTGTGCAATCGAAGTTTGCCTGTGCGACAAAGCTCTCTTGCTTCCTTCACTAGTTGGATTGCTTGGTTTTCAGATTTTACACTTGCCAATCCATCATCGACGTAGAAGTTCTTCTGGATGAACCTGATGGTTTCTTCTCTAAAGCGTCCTTGTCCTTGAGCGGCAAGGTGCTTCAGGCCATAGTTAGCACATCCAGGTGATGAAGCTGCACCGAACAAGTGGACCTTCATTCGATAGATGGAGGGCTGGGCTTTAAGATCTCCATCCTTCCACCACAAGAATCTGAGGTAATCTTGGTCCTCTGGCTTAACATGGAACTGGTGGAACATACGTTCTATGTCACACATAACTGCCACACGACCCTTTCTGAACCCACACAAAACTCCCACCAAGGTGTTTGTTAACTCTGGGCCAGTCAGGAGATGGTCATTTAAGGCTGTCCCTTGAAACCTTACAGAGCAGTCAAAAACGACACGGATCTTACCGGGCTTTTGGGGATGATACACCCCATGGTGGGGGATGTACCACGCTGGGGTCTTGCTTATATCCTCTTCAGGGACAAGCTCGGCGTCTCCACAAGCTATTGTCTCATCCATAAAGGTCTTATAGTCTCTGTAGTACTGCTCATTTCCTTTTAATTTCTTCTCCAGACATCTGAGATGGTGGATGCCACATACCTTGTTATCTGGTAAGTTTGGTCTTCCTTTCTTGAAGAGAAGTGGCATTTCAAAGTGCCCATCATCCTTGAGTCTGATGCCACTTTCCATAATTGACATGAACTGGAGATCCTCTTGAGAAAGGTGTTCATCTTCTGAAGCCCTTTCTACAAAATCAGATTCCAACACCTTGATGACGTCTGTTGGAAGGACTACTTCTTTGATCTGTGTTCTACAGACATGGTGCACTTCATTTGGGAGATTTGGAAGAACTGATGTCACTTGCTTCACAATGACTTGATGGCTTATTCCAAAGGTATCTCCAAAGTCAAGACATGGGTTGCCATAGCCAACTACACTCCAACCCAAGTCTGTTCTCTGAGCAAAGGGCTCATTTTCTTCTCCAGCAACCACTTGCCTTGGTATAAGAGCTTGAGGACAGTTGTAGCCAATTAGTAGGCCGATGTCACAGCTCTGCAGAGGAGCAATTTAATCTGCAATGTGCTCAAGATGAGACCATGCCTTGGCAGTCTCCGGTGTGGGAATATGATCTCTGTTTGCAGGGATGAATTCTCTTGAGTAAGTTACTGGCAGAGAGATTATCTTATTGGAGTAGAATCCTCTTATTTGTAGATCAGTCAGCCTTCTGCTAGGCACCACTGTATTTCTTGAAGCCATTGTGGAGAGCTTTAACTGGACTGGTTCATTTTTAGTGTGAAGCACCTTTGCTGTCTCTTCAAGGATGAAGGTCGTGTCACTCTGTGTATTGAGAAGAGCGTACACAAGAACTTCATGATTTGGCTTACTTGTAGCGGACAACCACACAGGAATGACTGAGGATGTATGGGTGCCTTTAACATTCTGGATAACTCTGTTAGATGTTACCTCGCGTGTTGGTTTTGTCACCCTCTCTTGTGAACGATCTGTCGTTCCTTCTCTTGACTTGTCACTCTCCATTTCTCCATCAGTCCTTGTTGACATTCCTCTTTCTTTGCTGCGATTATCGTGTAGGCAGGTTGGATGTCCTTTCTCACAAGTATCACAGATCCTTCTATTTTCACACTCCTTTGAGCGATGGCCAGGCTTCAGACAGCCAATGCACAACTTCATCCCTTGAACAAACTTGACTCGCTCAGAGATGGTTTTATCCATAAATTTCCAACACTTGTGTAGACTGTGACCTGACTTCTCACAAAAAACACAGCTTGTGGAGGAAGCTTTTTCATCTGAGTTAGTTGCTAGTACCTTTGCTCCGAGAGCTCTGTTCTTTAAAACCTTGATCTGCTCACCTTCAGCAGGTTTCAGAGCATGGAGAGATGTTATTGGGTTATTTGCAATCTTAGCTTCACGTGTGAGAAACTTTACAAACTGCTGGAAGCTTGGGAATGTGTGACTTTCTTCCTCCACTTCTATGACTTTTCTGTTCCATCTCGAGGTCACCCAGTCTGGAAGCTTTGCAAGTAACTTCTGGTTCTCATTGCAGTCATTAAGTACTTTGAGGCCTCTGATCTGAGTCATAGCAGCCTCACAGCTCCGAAGAAAATCAGCAAACTCTTGAAGTTCGATACTGCCTTTGGAGCTTATCTTGGGCCATGCTAAGCTTATCTCTGAATGCTTTGGCTATGAGGAATGGATTTCCATATCTTTCCTCGAGAATCCTCCATGCTGCGTAATAGGCTGACTCTGAACCAAGCAGGAAGTAGCTCTCCATAGCCTTTTTAGCAGGTCCACCCACATACTTTCGCAAGTAATATATCTTTTCTTCGGCTGGAATGTTTTTCCGATCAATGAGTGTCTGAAATGAAACCTTCCAGTCATTGAATCTGAGTGGGTCGCCATTGAATATTGTTGGTTCAGGTATAGGAAGACGACCTGCACTGATGGACTCTGTAAGTGCTCTAACAAGAGCTACTGTGCTGTCATCCTGCTTTGAATGTGCCCGGTCTTGTGGTGAAGAATGGTGCTGCAACAGATTATTTTCATGTTTAACTTCTTCCTTTTCCTTCATACAGACACTTTGATGGAGTAGACTGCTTATTTCTTTATCTGAGCACTCACTCTGATCATACACTCGCTGACGTGCCTTAGCAGCCTTTAACTTTTTAACTGTCTCTAGTCGCTCCAGTTGTCTCCGCTTTGCATCTAGCACCTTTTGTCTATCTGCAGCTTCAGCTTCAAGCCTTTCCAATTCCTCAATGCAACACTCTTGTTCTAGTAGTACTTCTAGAGTAGCTTCATT